>NW_027441167.1:0-87578 GCF_949628215.1 Phalacrocorax aristotelis | reverse complement strand
CAAGGGTGCAACGCTCCCCTGGGGCGTGCAAGGGTGCAACGGTCCCCTTGCAAGGGTGCAACGCTCCCCCGGGGCGTGCAAGGGTGCAACGCTCCCCTTGCAAGGGTGCAACGCTCCCCTGGGGCGTGCAAGGGTGCAACGCTCCCCTTGCAAGGGTGCAACGCTCCCCTGGGGCGTGCAAGGGTGCAACGGTCTCCTTGCAAGGGTGCAACGCTCCCCTGGGGCGTGCAAGGCTGCAACGCTCCCCTTGCAAGGGTGCAACGCTCCCCTGGGGCGTGCAAGGCTGCAACGGTCCCCTTGCAAGGGTGCAACAGTCCCCTTGCAAGGGTGCAACGCTCCCCTGGGGCGTGCAAGGGTGCAACACTCCCCTGGGGCGTGCAAGGGTGCAACGGTCCCCTTGCAAGGGTGCAACGCTCCCCTGGGGCGTGCAAGGCTGCAACGCTCCCCTTGCAAGGGTGCAACAGTCCCCTTGCAAGGGTGCAACACTCCCCTGGGGCGTGCAAGGGTGCAACGGTCCCCTGGCAAGGGTGCAACGCTCCCCTGGGGTGTGCAAGGGTGCAACGGTCCCCTTGCAAGGGTGCAACGCTCCCCTGGGGCGTGCAAGGGTGCAACGGTCCCCTTGCAAGGGTGCAACGCTCCCCTGGGGTGTGCAAGGGTGCAACGGTCCCCTTGCAAGGGTGCAACGCTCCCCTGGGGCGTGCAAGGCTGCAACGGTCCCCTTGCAAGGGTGCAAGCGCCCCCGGGGCGTGCAAGGGTTGCAACGGTCCCCTTGCAAGGGTGCAACACTCCCCCGGGGCGTGCAAGGGTGCAACGGTCCCCTTGCAAGGGTGCAACGCTCCCCTGGGGCGTGCAAGGGTGCAACGGTCCCCTTGCAAGGGTGCAACGCTCCCCTGGGGCGTGCAAGGGTGCAACGGTCCCCTTGCAAGGGTGCAAGCGCCCCCGGGGCATGCAAGGGTGCAACGGTCCCCTTGCAAGGGTGCAAGCCTCGAGAGCAGCACCCACCTTGAAGTAGCGGCCGTGGTGCAGGCACCCGCAGGAATCCATGGGGACGCATTTGTCCCCGTTGAAGAGGAAGCCCTCATTGCACTGGCAGCCCTCGAAGCACTTGCTGGTGCACTCGGTGATGGCAGAGAGGCTGGCGCAGGTGTGCTCGCAGGTGTGGGTGCAGAGCTCGTAGTGGCTGTTGGGAGGGCAGGAGAGGGCTGGGGGGGAGGGGGAGTGGAACAAGACGCAGTGATTTCACTATTTGCTCTTTATTTTCTCCAAAGGAAAGAAATAAAAAAACCCCACAACCTCTTTGCAGCAGCCCTCACAAGGGTAAATATTGTGCAAAGGCGGGCGCTGCCGGCGAACCACTTCCTCCAGCAAAAAAACCCTCCCCGGCCGAAGGCGGGGATCCGGTTTCGCCCTTGCAAAGAAACGCAAAGCAAACCTAAATATCTTCATTCAACAGCCAATATTTGCAGAGCTAAAGCAGGTGCACGCGTTGGCTACCCCGTGCAGACACTGAAACCCGCTGCGTGCAGCCGACTTAGCTCTCGCAGCCTTTGCAAGGGGAGAGCTGCCGCATGCAACCCCTTTCCCTGCAGAAACACACACCTGCTGCGTGCAACCCCTTTCCCCTGCAGAAACACACACCTGCTGCGTGCAACCCCTTTCCCCTGCAGAAACACACACCTGCTGCGTGCAACCCCTTTCCCTGCAGAAACACACACCTGCTGCGTGCAACCCCTTTCCCTCGCAGAAACACACACCTGCTGCGTGCAACCCCTTTCCCTCGCAGAAACACACACCTGCTGCGTGCAACCCCTTTCCCTGCAGAAACACACACCTGCTGCGTGCAACCCCTTTCCCCCGCAGAAACACACACCTGCTGCGTGCAACCCCTTTCCCTGCAGAAACACACACCTGCTGCGTGCAACCCCTTTCCCCTGCAGAAACACACACCTGCTGCGTGCAACCCCTTTCCCTGCAGAAACACACACCTGCTGCGTGCAACCCCTTTCCCCTGCAGAAACACACACCTGCTGCGTGCAACCCCTTTCCCCCGCAGAAACACACACCTGCTGCGTGCAACCCCTTTCCCCCTGCAGAAACACACACCTGCTGCGTGCAACCCCTTTCCCCTGCAGAAACACACACCTGCTGCGTGCAACCCCTTTCCCCGCAGAAACACACACCTGCTGCGTGCAACCCCTTTCCCCTGCAGAAACACACACCTGCTGCGTGCAACCCCTTTCCCTGCAGAAACACACACCTGCTGCGTGCAACCCCTTTCCCCGCAGAAACACACACCTGCTGCGTGCAACCCCTTTCCCTCACAGAAACACACACCTGCTGCGTGCAACCCCTTTCCCCTGCAGAAACACACACCTGCTGCGTGCAACCCCTTTCCTCACAGAAACACACACCTGCTGCGTGCAACCCCTTTCCCTCACAGAAACACACACCTGCTGCGTGCAACCCCTTTCCCTGCAGAAACACACACCTGCTGCGTGCAACCCCTTTCCCTCACAGAAACACACACCTGCTGCGTGCAACCCCTTTCCCCGCAGAAACACACACCTGCTGCGTGCAACCCCTTTCCCCGCAGAAACACACACCTGCTGCGTGCAACCCCTTTCCCCCGCAGAAACACACACGTGCCGCGTGCAACCCCTTTCCCTGCAGAAACACACACCTGCTGCGTGCAACCCCTTTCCCTCACAGAAACACACACCTGCTGCGTGCAACCCCTTTCCCCGCAGAAACACACACCTGCTGCGTGCAACCCCTTTCCCCCGCAGAAACACACACGTGCCGCGTGCAACCCCTTTCCCCTGCAGAAACACACACCTGCTGCGTGCAACCCCTTTCCCTCACAGAAACACACACCTGCTGCGTGCAACCCCTTTCCCCCGCAGAAACACACACCTGCTGCGTGCAACCCCTTTCCCTGCAGAAACACACACCTGCTGCGTGCAACCCCTTTCCCTCACAGAAACACACACCTGCTGCGTGCAACCCCTTTCCCTCACAGAAACACACACCTGCTGCGTGCAACCCCTTTCCCTGCAGAAACACACACCTGCTGCGTGCAACCCCTTTCCCCCGCAGAAACACACACGTGCCGCGTGCAACCCCTTTCCCTGCAGAAACACACACCTGCTGCGTGCAACCCCTTTCCCTCACAGAAACACACACCTGCTGCGTGCAACCCCTTTCCCCTGCAGAAACACACACCTGCTGCGTGCAACCCCTTTCCCTCACAGAAACACACACCTGCTGCGTGCAACCCCTTTCCCTCACAGAAACACACACCTGCTGCGTGCAACCCCTTTCCCTGCAGAAACACACACCTGCTGCGTGCAACCCCTTTCCCTCACAGAAACACACACCTGCTGCGTGCAACCCCTTTCCCCCGCAGAAACACACACGTGCCGCGTGCAACCCCTTTCCCTGCAGAAACACACACCTGCTGCGTGCAACCCCTTTCCCCGCAGAAACACACACCTGCTGCGTGCAACCCCTTTCCCCGCAGAAACACACACCTGCTGCGTGCAACCCCTTTCCCCCGCAGAAACACACACGTGCCGCGTGCAACCCCTTTCCCCTGCAGAAACACACACCTGCTGCGTGCAACCCCTTTCCCTCACAGAAACACACACCTGCTGCGTGCAACCCCTTTCCCCCGCAGAAACACACACCTGCTGCGTGCAACCCCTTTCCCTGCAGAAACACACACCTGCTGCGTGCAACCCCTTTCCCTCACAGAAACACACACCTGCTGCGTGCAACCCCTTTCCCTCACAGAAACACACACCTGCTGCGTGCAACCCCTTTCCCTGCAGAAACACACACCTGCTGCGTGCAACCCCTTTCCCCTGCAGAAACACACACGTGCCGCGTGCAACCCCTTTCCCTGCAGAAACACACACCTGCTGCGTGCAACCCCTTTCCCCTGCAGAAACACACACCTGCTGCGTGCAACCCCTTTCCCTCACAGAAACACACACCTGCTGCGTGCAACCCCTTTCCCTGCAGAAACACACACCTGCTGCCTGCAACCCCTTTCCCCCGCAGAAACACAGACCTGCTGCGTGCAACCCCTTTCCCCCTGCAGAAACACACACCTGCTGCGTGCAACCCCTTTCCCCCGCAGAAACACACACCTGCTGCGTGCAACCCCTTTCCCCGCAGAAACACAGACCTGCTGCGTGCAACCCCTTTCCCCCTGCAGAAACACACACCTGCTGCGTGCAACCCCTTTCCCTCACAGAAACACACACCTGCTGCGTGCAACCCCTTTCCCTGCAGAAACACACACCTGCTGCCTGCAACCCCTTTCCCCCGCAGAAACACAGACCTGCTGCGTGCAACCCCTTTCCCCCTGCAGAAACACACACCTGCTGCGTGCAACCCCTTTCCCCCGCAGAAACACACACCTGCTGCGTGCAACCCCTTTCCCCGCAGAAACACAGACCTGCTGCGTGCAACCCCTTTCCCCCTGCAGAAACACACACCTGCTGCGTGCAACCCCTTTCCCCTGCAGAAACACACACCTGCTGCGTGCAACCCCTTTCCCCTGCAGAAACACACACCTGCTGCGTGCAACCCGCAGAAGGACAGACCCGCTGCCCCCCCGGCCCCCCCGGCCCCTCGGCTGACTCACGGCACTTGGCGGCCGCCCGCCACTCCCGCAGCTGCCCGCCAGCAGCCTGGCACGCCGCCGCGTAGGCCTGCAAGCTGCGACACAGCCCCTCGGCCTTCTGCCGCCCGCAGGCCTCCTGCGCGCAACCGGCCGCGTGCTCCCGCGGCGCCACCAGCTCGTGGCACCCAGCAAAGGGTCCCGCCGCGTCCATCAGCGCCTCGCAGGGCCCCGGGGTGGCCGTGGGGCAGGTGGGGGGCGAGGACCCATGGGTGCAGGAGGCCGTGAGGTTGCCCCAAGCGGCGCCCAACGCCTCGGGGTCGGAGGGGTCGTCGTCGGCGTTGCCGTTGAAGTCGCCGCAGAGGCCGCGGGTGCGGCGGCGGTAGGTGGCGGGGAGGGTGAGCAGCACGTAGGTGTCGCCGTCGTAGAGGAGTTTGGGGCCACCCCGGAGCTGCAGCACCTGGTAGGTGCCCTCCTGCGACACCGTCACGGCCCCCTCGGCCAGCGACAGCGGCAGGAGGTGCTGCTCGCCGTCCACCTGCGGGGAGAGGAAACAGAGGGGGTTGGCAGCCCAAAACAGGGTCTGCACGGCCTGCAGAGCAGCCCAAAGCAAGGATTTGCACCCCAAAGCAAGGTTTGCGCATCCTGCTGTGCGCCCCAACACCAGATCTGCACCCCAAAGCAGGGTTTGCAAGCTAAAGGAAGGTTTGCATGCTGGGGTTTGCACCCCAAAAGCAGGGTGTGCAAGCTAAAGGAAGGTTTGCATGCTGGGGTTTGCACCCCAAAAGCAGGGTGTGCAAGCTAAAGGAAGGTTTGCATGCTGGGATTCACACCCAAAAGCATGGTTTGCAAGCTAAGGGAGGGTTTGCATGCTGGGGTTTGCACCCCAAAAGCAGGGTGTGCAAGCTAAAGGAAGGTTTGCATGCTGGGATTCACACCCAAAAGCATGGTTTGCAAGCTAAAGGAGGGTTTGCATGCTGGGGTTTGCACCCAAAAGCAGGGTTTGCAAGCAAGGCGAGGTTTGAATATCCTGCTCTGCACCCCCAACATCAGCTCTGCACCCCAAAGCAAGGTTTTCAAGCTAAAGAAAGGTTTGCATGCTGGGATTTGCACCCCTAAAGCATGGTTTGTGCCCCGAAGTAGGGCTCGCAAAACCTGCTGTGCACCCCAGAGCAGGGTTTGCAAGCAAAAGGAGGGTTTGCATGCTGAGGTTTGCACCCTGGAACTGGGTTTGCACATCCTGTTGTGCACCCCAAAGCATGGTTTGCACCCCAAAGCAAGGTTTGCACCCTGGAGCTGGGTTTGCACAGCCTGTTGTGCACCCCAAAGCATGGTTTGCACCCCAAAGCAAGGTTTGCACCCTGGAGCTGGGTTTGCACATCCTGTTGTGCACCCCAAAGCATGGTTTGCACCCCAAAGCAAGGTTTGCACCCTGGAGCTGGGTTTGCACATCCTGTTGTGCACCCCAAAGCATGGTTTGCACCCCAAAGCATGGTTTGCACCCTGGAGCTGGGTTTGCACATCCTGTTGTGCACCCCAAAGCATGGTTTGCACCCCAAAGCAAGGTTTGCACCCTGGAGCTGGGTTTGCACATCCTGTTGCGCACCCCAAAGCATGGTTTGCACCCCAAAGCAAGGTTTGCACCCTGGAGCTGGGTTTGCACATCCTGTTGTGCACCCCAAAGCATGGTTTGCACCCTAAAGCAAGGTTTGCACCCTGGAGCTGGGTTTGCACATGCTGTTGTGCACCCCAAAGCATGGTTTGCACCCCAAAGCAAGGTTTGCACCCTGGAGCTGGGTTTGCACATCCTGTTGTGCACCCCAAAGCATGGTTTGCACCCCAAAGCAAGGTTTGCACCCTGGAGCTGGGTTTGCACATCCTGTTGTGCACCCCAAAGCATGGTTTGCACCCCAAAGCAAGGTTTGCACCCTGGAGCTGGGTTTGCACATGCTGTTGCGCATCCCAAAGCATGGTTTGCACCCCAAAGCAAGGTTTGCAAGCTAAAGGAGAGTTTGCATGCTGGGATTTGCACCCCAAAGCAGGGTTTGCACCCCAAAGCAAGCTTCGTGCCTCTTAGCCGTGCACCCCAAAGCAATTTGTGAGCTAAGGAGGAGTTTGCACGCTGGGCTTCGCACGCCAAGGCCATTTTTGCACCCCAAATCAGCCCCGCTCACCGTCACCACCCACTGGGTGCCCCTGGCCACGGCGACGGTGACTCCGTGCGCGGTGACCAGCAGCCGGCTCATCACCGGTCCCTCCTCGCCGCTCCCCTTCTCCACCTCCACCACGAAAGGCACCAGCGGTTCCTCGTCGCCGCCGCCGTCGCCTTCGACCGCCGCCAACGTGTAGGTGCAAGTGCCGGCGAAATGCAGCAGGCGCCCATCGAAGGTTCTGTAGGAAACGGCGCCCAGCACCTGGCAGAGGCCGCACTCGCGGGGGTAGCAGCCTCGCACGCCGTCGTGCACCGCGCATTCCTCGCCCGCCCTGCAACCGTCCGGCTCGCACTCCAGCGCCCCGGCGCCTTTGCAAGTGCAACGCTCGCTGCACTGAGGGCAGGCGAAAAACACCTCGCCCGTCTTGTAGTAGCGACCCTCGTGCAAGCAGCCGCACTCGGGCAGGGGGACGCAGCGGTCGCCGCTCCGTAAGAAGCCGTCGTTGCAAAAACAGCCCTCGGTGCAAGGCGCGGTTTCGTCACACGCTTCCACGTCTGTTTGGCCCCAGCACGTGGCCGGGCAGGCTGGGCCGCAGAGCTCGTAGTGCTGGTTCCGGGGGCAGATGAGGCCTAGGGGGTGCGGAGGGGGAGCAAAATCAGGAGGGGTGGTGTTTGCAGAGCTCCAAACCTCCCGTGCAAATCTGCAAGCCTCCGTGCATGCAGACCCTTTGTGCAAACCACAGCGCCTTCGTGCACGCGAGCCCTAAACCCCTCGTGCAAAGCAGAAAGCCTCCGTGCACGCAAGCTGCAAACGGCTTGTGCATGCAAACCCCAACCCCTCTGTGCAAATCAGGCAGCCTTTGTGCGTGCAAGCCTCAAAACCTCTGTGCAAACTAGAGACCCTCTGTGCACGCAAGCCCCAAATCCTTTGTGCAAGCAAAAAAGCCTTCTGGGTTGCAAAAAAAGCAAACCCAACCACCTTTGGGCGTGCAAACCCCAAAACGTTTGTGCAAACCCCAGAGCCTTCGTGCATGCAAGCCCCAAACCCTTCGTGCAAGCAAAAAAGCCTTTGGGCTGGCAGAAAAATCCATGTCCAAAACCTCTGTGCAAACTAGAAAGCCTTCGTGCATGCAAACGCTTCACCGTGTGAGCCCCAAAGGCTCCGTTCGTGCAAGCCCAAGCGCAGCTGTGCAAACTAGAGAGCCTTCGTGCGTGCCAGCCCTTGGTGCAAACGACAAAGCACTCGCGCATGCAGGCCCTGAGTCCTTTGCGCAAGCAAAGAAGCCTTTGGGGCTTGCAAAAAACGCAAACCCACCCACCTTTGTGCGTGCAAACCCCAAAACCTTTGTGTAAACTAGAAAGCCTTTGTGCATGCAAGCCCCAAACCCTTCGTGCAAGCAAAAAAGCCTTTGGGCTTGCAAAAAATGCAAACCCAAAAACCTTCGTGCAAACTAGAAAGCCTTCATGCATGCGGGCCCCGAGTCCTTTGTGCAAGCAAAGAAGCCTTTGGGGCTTGCAAAAAACGCAAACCCACCCACCTTTGGGCGTGCAAACCCCAAAACGTTTGTGCAAACCCCAGAGCCTTCGTGCATGCAAGCCCCAAACCCTTTGTGCAAGCGAAAAAGCCTTTGGGCTTGCAAAAAAATCCATGTCCAAAACCTCTGTGCAAACTAGAAAGCCTTCGTGCATGCAAACGCTTCACCGTGTGAGCCCCAAAGGCTCCGTTCGTGCAAGCCCAAGCGCAGCTGTGCAAAATAGAAAGCCTTTGTGCGTGCAAGCCCCAAACCCTTCGTGCAAGCAAAAAAGCCTTTGGGCTTGCAAAAGTGCGAACGCCACCCCTCCTGTGCGTGCAACCCCGCAGGGGATCCCCCCCTGCCCCCAGCCCCACGTACTGCAGAAGGTGTTGGTGCGCCACGGCCCGATGCGGATGCCCTGGCTCTGGCAGGCGGTGGCGTAGGCGCTGATGGAGTGGCAGACGGTTTCCTGATGCCCCTCGAAGAGGCAGGTGTCGAAGAGACAATCGTTGAAGTAGGGGTTGGGGTCGATGGCGCCGTGGCAGGGGGCGAAGGGTCCCTGCTTCTTCACCAGGACCCCGCAGTGTTTGTCGCCCCGGTACATGCGTTTCTCCGCTTCGGTGCAAACTTGGCACCCTTCGGTGCAGCCGGCCCCGCACCCGGGGACGTCGGCCACCTTCCAGGAGCCGGCAAACTGGATTTCGTTGGTGGCCCGTTGCCCGTTGGGCAAAGCGAAGTCGTCCTCGGGGTCGCCGTTGGCGTCGCCGCAGAGGCCGCAGACGGCGTGCGAGTAGGTGTCGGGGAGGATGACCCTGGCGTAGCTGTGCCAGTCGAAGGTGACGATGACCTCGAAGTCGGTCTTGATGAAGCCGTGGACGCCGCTGAGGTAGACCTGGAGTTTGTCGCCGTGGCTGAAGGGCAGATCCACCAGGATCCCGTTGACCTGGAAGGACACCACGGGGCGCGTGACGCCGTGCAAGGACTCGGAAGCCCACCAAGACACCGCGCAACAAGCTTGCAACCCGGCCGTCTGCCCTACAACCGTACGCCCGTGCAAACGCCGAGCAACGACCTTGCAAACGGACCAGGCACCGCGCAATGGCCTTGCAGCCAAATCCGGCACCGTGCAACGGGCTTGCAACCCACGTAAACACCGCACGGACACCTTGCAGCCCGCCCAGGTGCCATGCGACGAGTTTGCAGCCCAGCAGGACACCGCGCAATGGCCTTGCAACCAAACCCAACACCTTGCAAGCCACCTAAACACCACACGAGGACTTTGCAGCCCACCCAGATGCCATGCAATGACCTTGCAACCCAGCAGCACACCATGCAATGATCTTGCAACCCACCTAAAGACCATACGTCGACCTTGCAGCCCACCCAGATGCCATGCAATGAACTTGCGACCCACCTAGACACCACACAAGACCCTTGCAGCCCACCCAGGTGCCTTGCAACGTGTTTGCAGCCCAGCAGGACACCATGCAATGGCCTTGCAACCCAACAGGACAGCATGCATCCACCTTGCAACCCAACTCGATGCCATGCAATGACCTTGCAACCCACCTAGACACCACACATGGCCCTTGCAGGCCACCCAGATGCCATGCAATGACCTTGCAACCCAGCAGGACACCATGCAATGAGCTTGCAACCCATGCAAACACCACACAAGGGACTTGCAGGCCACCCAGATGCCATGCAATGACCTTGCAACCCAACTTGACGTCATGCAACGACCTTGCAACCCATCTAAACACCACACAAGGACCTTGCAGGCCTCCCAGATGCCATGCAACGACCTTGCAACCCATCTAAACACCCCACAACGACCTTGCAGCCCAACCCAGATGCCATGCAATGACCTTGCAACCCACCTAGATGCCACACAACGACGTTGCAGCCCGCCTAGATGCCATGTAACGGCCTTGCAACTCAACCAGGCATCAAACAATGACCTTGTAACCCAGCAGGACACCATTCAGTGACCTTGCAACCCACCTAGACACCACACAAGGCCCTTGCAGCCCAGCCCAATGCCATGCAATGACCTTGCAACCCAGCAGGACACCATGCAATGAGCTTGCAGCCCACCCAGCTGCCATGCAACGACCTTGCAACCCATCTAAACACCACACGAGGACCTTGCAGCCCAACCCAGATGCCATGCAATGACCTTGCAACCCACGTAGACACCACAAAAGGCCCTTGCAACCCAACCCAGATGCCATGCAATGAGTTTGCAGCCCAGCAGGACACCATGCAATGACCTTGCATCCCAACCCAGATGCCACGCAATGAGTTTGCAACCCAGCAGGACACCATGCAATGGCCTTGCAACCAAACCCAACATCATTCAATGACCTTGCAATCCACCTAGACACCCCACAACGACCTTGCAGCCCAACCCAGAAGCCATGCAATGACCTTGGCAACCCAGCTGGACACCATGCGATGGCCTTGCAGCCCACCCAGATGCCATGCAACCCACCTAGACACCACAAAAGGCCCTTGCAACCCAACCCAGATGCCACGCAATGATCTTGCAACCCAGCAGGACACCATGCAATGGCCTTGCAACCAAACCCAACATCATTCAATGACCTTGCAACCCACCTAGACACCCCACAACGACCTTGCAGCCCAACCCAGAAGCCATGCAATGACCTTGGCAACCCAGCTGGACACCATGCGATGGCCTTGCAGCCCACCCAGATGCCATGCAATGACCTTGCAGCCCACCCAGACGCCATGCAACCCACCTAGACACCACAAAAGGCCCTTGCAACCCAACCCAGATGCCACGCAATGATCTTGCAACCCAGCTAGACACCATGCAATGGCCTTGCAACCAAACCCAACATCATTCAATGACCTTGCAACCCACCTAGACACCCCACAACGACCTTGCAGCCCAACCCAGAAGCCATGCAATGACCTTGGCAACCCAGCTGGACACCATGCGATGGCCTTGCAGCCCACCCAGATGCCATGCAACCCACCTAGACACCACAAAAGGCCCTTGCAACCCAACCCAGATGCCACGCAATGATCTTGCAACCCAGCAGGACACCATGCAATGGCCTTGCAACCAAACCCAACATCATTCAATGACCTTGCAACCCACCTAGACACCCCACAACGACCTTGCAGCCCAACCCAGATGCCATGCAATGACCTTGCAACCCACCTAGACACCCCACAACGACCTTGCAGCCCAACCCAGATGCCATGCAATGACCTTGCAACCCACCTAGACACCCCACAACGACCTTGCAGCCCAACCCAGATGCCATGCAATGACCTTGCAACCCACCTAGACACCCCACAACGACCTTGCAGCCCAACCCAGATGCCATGCAATGACCTTGAGCCAACCCAACCAGGCGCTTCGTTCTCCCCTACCTTGAGCTTCTGGGGGTGCTCCTGGCTGAGGCTGAGGGTCATGTTGTAGACTTTCAGGGTGACCTCCTTGGTGTAGGAGACCACCCGGCTGCCTCGATGGTTGTTCTCCACCAGGACGGTGAAGGGGACGAGGGTGGGGTCGTCGGAGCAGAGGGCAGCCAGCTGGTAGACACAGGTGCCCATGAAGTCGTAGCGGCGCCCATCGAAGGTGGTGTAATGGGGGTCGCCGGTGGCCACGCAGACGGAGCGGCTCTTGGCCACGCACCGCCGCACGCCCTTCACCACGGCGCACTTCTCGCCCAGCTTGCAGCCGGCTTCCTTGCACACCACCATGCCCAACTCCGGGTCGCACCTGCACCAAGACTGGCAGGTCTCGTCGGCCCAGAACTCCTCGCCGGGAGGGTAGTAGCGGCCGTTGTGGGTGCAGCCGCAGCTGGACGCTGCCACGCACTGGCTGCCGCTGAGGACGTAGCCCTCGTTGCAGGCGCAGGTCTCCACGCAGGGCTGGGTGCAGGCGGCCGGCGCATCCCGGTTGGTGCAGGTGGCTGGGCAGGCGTTGCCACAGGCTTCGTAGTGGCTGTTATTAGGGCAAGGTAACGCTGCGGGGGAGGAAACGGGGTGATAAGAGAGGGAGGGTGAAGCAGCATTACAGGGGTATTGCAAAGAGTTCATGCACGGAGTGTTTTGCGTGCAACGCCCTGGGGGGTGGATATTGCACCGTGCAGATGCACCGAGTGTTTTGCGTGCAACGCCCTGGGGGTGGATATTGCACCGTGCAAATGCACCGAGTGTTTTGCGTGCAACGCCCTGGGGGTGGATATTGCACCGTGCAAATGCAGCGAGTGCTTTGCGTGCAACGCCCTGGGGGGTGGATATTGCACCGTGCAAATGCAGCGAGTGCTTTGCGTGCAACGCCCTGGGGGGTGGATATTGCACCGTGCAAATGCAGCGAGTGCTTTGCGTGCAACGCCCTGGGGGGTGGATATTGCACCGTGCAAATGCAGCGAGTGCTTTGCGTGCAACGCCCTGGGGGGTGGATATTGCACCGTGCAAATGCACCAAGTGCTTTGCGTGCAACGCCCTGGGGGGTGGATATTGCACCGTGCAAATGCACCGAGTGCTTTGCGTGCAACGCCCTGGGGGGTGGATATTGCACCGTGCAAATGCACCGAGTGCTTTGCGTGCAACGCCCTGGGGGGTGGATATTGCACCGTGCAAATGCACCGAGTGTTTTGCGTCCAACGCCCTGGGGGTGGATATTGCACCGTGCAAATGCAGCGAGTGTTTTGCGTGCAACGCCCTGGGGGGTGGATATTGCACCGTGCAAATGCACCGAGTGCTTTGCGTGCAACGCCCTGGGGGGTGGATATTGCACCGTGCAAATGCACCAAGTGCTTTGCGTGCAACGCCCTGGGGGGCGGATATTGCACCGTGCAAATGCACCAAGTGCTTTGCGTGCAACGCCCTGGGGGGTGGATATTGCACCGTGCAAATGCACCGAGTGCTTTGCGTGCAACGCCCTGGGGGTGGATATTGCACCGTGCAAATGCACCGAGTGCTTTGCGTGCAACGCCCTGGGGGGTGGATATTGCACCGTGCAAATGCAGCGAGTGTTTTGCGTGCAACGTCCTGGGGGTGGATATTGCACCGTGCAAATGCAGCGAGTGCTTTGCGTGCAACGCCCTGGGGGGTGGATATTGCACCGTGCAAATGCAGCGAGTGCTTTGCGTGCAACGCCCTGGGGGTGGATATTGCACCGTGCAAATGCAGCGAGTGCTTTGCGTGCAACGCCCTGGGGGTGGATATTGCACCGTGCAAATGCAGCGAGTGTTTTGCGTCCAACGCCCTGGGGGGTGGATATTGCACCGTGCAAATGCAGCGAGTGCTTTGCGTGCAACGCCCTGGGGGGTGGATATTGCACCGTGCAAATGCACCGAGTGCTTTGCGTGCAACGCCCTGGGGGGTGGATATTGCACCGTGCAAATGCACCGAGTGCTTTGCGTGCAACGCCCTGGGGGGTGGATATTGCACCGTGCAAATGCACCGAGTGCTTTGCGTGCAACGCCCTGGGGGGTGGATATTGCACCGTGCAAATGCACCAAGTGCTTTGCGTGCAACGCCCTGGGGGGTGGATATTGCACCGTGCAAATGCACCAAGTGCTTTGCGTGCAACGCCCTGGGGGGTGGATATTGCACCGTGCAAATGCACCGAGTGCTTTGCGTGCAACGCCCTGGGGGTGGATATTGCACCGTGCAAATGCACCGAGTGCTTTGCGTGCAACGCCCTAGGGGGTGGATATTGCACCGTGCAAATGCACCGAGTGTTTTGCGTGCAACGCCCTGGGGGTGGATATTGCACCGTGCAAATGCAGCGAGTGCTTTGCGTGCAACGCCCTGGGGGGTGGATATTGCACTGTGCAAACGCACCGAGTGTTTTGGGTGCAACGCCCTGGGGGGCGGATATTGCACCGTGCAAATGCAGCGAGTGCTTTGCGTGCAACGCCCTGGGGGGTGGATATTGCACCGTGCAAATGCAGCGAGTGTTTTGCGTGCAACGCCCTGGGGGGTGGATATTGCACCGTGCAAATGCACCGAGTGTTTTGCGTGCAACGCCCTGGGGGGTGGATATTGCACCGTGCAAATGCACCGAGTGCTTTGCGTGCAACGCCCTAGGGGGTGGATATTGCACCGTGCAAATGCACCGAGTGTTTTGCGTGCAACGCCCTGGGGGTGGATATTGCACCGTGCAAATGCAGCGAGTGCTTTGCGTGCAACGCCCTGGGGGGTGGATATTGCACCGTGCAAATGCAGCGAGTGCTTTGCGTGCAACGCCCTGGGGGTGGATATTGCACCGTGCAAATGCACCGAGTGTTTTGCGTGCAACGCCCTAGGGGGTGGATATTGCACCGTGCAAATGCAGCGAGTGCTTTGCGTGCAACGCCCTGGGGGGTGGATATTGCACCGTGCAAATGCAGCGAGTGTTTTGCGTCCAACGCCCTGGGGGTGGATATTGCACCGTGCAAATGCAGCGAGTGCTTTGCGTGCAACGCCCTGGGGGGTGGATATTGCAACGTGCAAATGCAGCGAGTGCTTTGCGTGCAACGCCCTGGGGGTGGATATTGCACCGTGCAAATGCAGCGAGTGCTTTGCGTGCAACGCCCTGGGGGGTGGATATTGCACCGTGCAAATGCACCGAGTGCTTTGCGTGCAACGCCCTGGGGGGCGGATATTGCACTATGCAAATGCACCAAGTGCTTTGCGTGCAACGCCCTGGGGGCGGATATTGCACCGTGCAAATGCAGCGAGTGCTTTGCGTGCAACGCCCTAGGGGGTGGATATTGCACCGTGCAAATGCGGCGAGTGTTTTGCGTGCAACGCCCTAGGGGGTGGATATTGCACCGTGCAAATGCGGCGAGTGTTTTGCGTGCAACGCCCTGGGGGGTGGATATTGCACCGTGCAAATGCACCGAGTGCTTTGCGTGCAATGCCCTGGGGGTGGATATTGCACCGTGCAAATGCACTGAGTGCTTTGCGTGCAACGCCCTGGGGGTGGATATTGCACCGTGCAAATGCAGCGAGTGTTTTGCGTCCAACGCCCTGGGGGGTGGATATTGCACCGTGCAAATGCAGCGAGTGCTTTGCGTGCAACGCCCTGGGGGGTGGATATTGCACCGTGCAAATGCACCGAGTGCTTTGCGTGCAACGCCCTGGGGGTGGATATTGCACCGTGCAAATGCACCGAGTGTTTTGCGTGCAACGCCCTGGGGGTGGATATTGCACCGTGCAAATGCAGCGAGTGCTTTGCGTGCAACGCCCTGGGGGGTGGATATTGCACCGTGCAAATGCACCGAGTGCTTTGCGTCCAACGCCCTGGGGGGTGGATATTGCACCGTGCAAATGCAGCGAGTCTTTTGCGTCCAACGCCCTGGGGGTGGATATTACACCGTGCAAATGCAGCGAGTCTTTTGCGTCCAACGCCCTGGGGGTGGATATTGCACCGTGCAAATGCACCGAGTGCTTTGCGTGCAACGCCCTGGGGGTGGATATTGCACCGTGCAAATGCAGCGAGTGCTTTGCGTGCAACGCCCTGGGGGGTGGATATTGCACCGTGCAAATGCACCGAGTGTTTTGCGTGCAACGCCCTGGGGGGTGGATATTGCACCGTGCAAATGCAGCGAGTGCTTTGCGTGCAACGCCCTGGGGGGTGGATATTGCACCGTGCAAATGCACCGAGTGCTTTGCGTGCAACGCCCTGGGGGGTGGATATTGCAACGTGCAAATGCACCGAGTGCTTTGCGTGCAACGCCCTGGGGGGTGGATATTGCAACGTGCAAATGCACTGGGTGCTTTGCGTGCAACGCCCTGGGGGGTGGATATTGCACCGTGCAAATGCACCGAGTGCTTTGCGTGCAACGCCCTGGGGGGCGGATATTGCACTATGCAAATGCACCAAGTGCTTTGCGTGCAACGCCCTGGGGGCGGATATTGCACTGTGCAAATGCAGCGAGTGCTTTGCGTGCAATGCCCTAGGGGGTGGATATTGCACCGTGCAAATGCGGCGAGTGTTTTGCGTGCAACGCCCTGGGGGGTGGATATTGCACCGTGCAAATGCACCAAGTGCTTTGCGTGCAACGCCCTGGGGGTGGATATTGCACCGTGCAAATGCACTGAGTGCTTTGCGTGCAACGCCCTGGGGGTGGATATTGCACCGTGCAAATGCAGCGAGTGTTTTGCGTGCAACGCCCTGGGGGGTGGATATTGCACCGTGCAAATGCACCGAGTGTTTTGCGTGCAACGCCCTGGGGGGTGGATATTGCACCGTGCAAATGCAGCGAGTGCTTTGCGTGCAACGCCCTGGGGGTGGATATTGCACCGTGCAAATGCACCGAGTGTTTTGCGTGCAACGCCCTGGGGGGTGGATATTGCACCGTGCAAATGCAACGAGTGCTTTGCGTGCAACGCCCTGGGGGTGGATATTGCACCGTGCAAATGCAGCGAGTGTTTTGCGTGCAACGCCCTGGGGGGTGGATATTGCAACGTGCAAATGCAGCGAGTCTTTTGCGTCCAACGCCCTGGGGGTGGATATTGCACCGTGCAAATGCACCAAGTGCTTTGCGTGCAACGCCCTGGGGGGTGGATATTGCACCGTGCAAATGCACCGAGTGTTTTGCGTGCAACGCCCTGGGGGGCGGATATTGCACCGTGCAAATGCACCGAGTGCTTTGCGTGCAACGCCCTGGGGGGCGGATATTGCACCGTGCAAATGCACCAAGTGTTTTGCGTCCAATGCCCTGGGGGGTGGATATTGCACCGTGCAAATGCACCGAGTGCTTTGCGTGCAACGCCCTGGGGGGTGGATATTGCACCGTGCAAATGCAGCGAGTGCTTTGCGTGCAACGCCCTGGGGGTGGATATTGCACCGTGCAAATGCACCAAGTGCTTTGCGTGCAACGCCCTGGGGGGTGGATATTGCACTGTGCAAACGCACCGAGTGTTTTGGGTGCAACGCCCTGGGGGTGGATATTGCACCGTGCAAATGCAGCGAGTGTTTTGCGTGCAACGCCCTGGGGGGTGGATATTGCACCGTGCAAATGCACCAAGTGCTTTGCGTGCAACGCCCTGGGGGGTGGATATTGCACCGTGCAAATGCACCAAGTGCTTTGCGTGCAACGCCCTGGGGGGTGGATATTGCACCGTGCAAATGCAGCGAGTGTTTTGCGTGCAACGCCCTGGGGGGTGGATATTGCACCGTGCAAATGCAGCGAGTGTTTTGCGTCCAACGCCCTGGAGGGTGGATATTGCACCGTGCAAATGCACCAAGTGCTTTGCGTGCAACGCCCTGGGGGGTGGATATTGCACCGTGCAAATGCACCAAGTGCTTTGCGTGCAACGCCCTGGGGGGCGGATATTGCACCGTGCAAATGCACCGAGTGTTTTGCGTGCAACGCCCTGGGGGGTGGATATTGCACCGTGCAAATGCAGCGAGTGTTTTGCGTCCAACGCCCTGGGGGTGGATATTGCACCATTCAAATGCAGCGAGTGTTTTGCGTGCAACGCCCTAGGGGGTGGATATTGCACCGTGCAAATGCACCGAGTGCTTTGCGTGCAACGCCCTGGGGGGTGGATATTGCACCGTGCAAATGCACCGAGTGCTTTGTGTGCAACGCCCTGGGGGGTGGATATTGCACCGTGCAAATGCACCGAGTGTTTTGCGTGCAACGCCCTGGGGGGTGGATATTGCACCGTGCAAATGCACCGAGTGTTTTGCGTGCAACATCCTGGGGGGCGGATATTGCACCGTGCAAATGCACCAAGTGTTTTGCGTGCAACGCCCTGGGGGGTGGATATTGCACCGTGCAAATGCACCGAGTGTTTTGCGTGCAACGCCCTGGGGGGTGGATATTGCACCGTGCAAATGCACCGAGTGTTTTGCGTGCAACATCCTGGGGGGCGGATATTGCACCGTGCAAATGCACCAAGTGTTTTGCGTCCAATGCCCTGGGGGGTGGATATTGCACCGTGCAAATGCAGCGAGTGCTTTGCGTGCAACGCCCTGGGGGGTGGATATTGCACCGTGCAAATGCACCGAGTGCTTTGCGTCCAACGCCCTGGGGGGTGGATATTGCACTGTGCAAACGCACCGAGTGTTTTGGGTGCAACGCCCTGGGGGGCGGATATTGCACCGTGCAAATGCAGCGAGTGTTTTGCGTCCAACGCCCTGGGGGGTGGATATTGCACCGTGCAAATGCACCGAGTGCTTTGCGTGCAACGCCCTGGGGGGTGGATATTGCACCGTGCAAATGCACCGAGTGCTTTGCGTGCAACGCCCTGGGGGGTGGATATTGCACCGTGCAAATGCACCGAGTGCTTTGCGTGCAACGCCCTGGGGGGTGGATATTGCACCGTGCAAATGCGGCGAGTGTTTTGCGTGCAACGCCCTGGGGGGTGGATATTGCACCGTGCAAATGCACCGAGTGCTTTGCGTGCAACGCCCTGGGGGGCGGATATTGCACCGTGCAAATGCACCGAGTGCTTTGCATGCGTCAACCTATGCTAGATATTCCCCCTCTTTGCTAAAACCACATAGTCCGAGGAGGAAACCCATTGCTTACGGCAGCCCGATGGTGTCCTCCAGTCACGCACGACAGCCCCGTGCTTCTTGCAGGTGGATGCATAAGCCTCCAGCACCTTGCATAGGATTTTCTTCGCCCCGTTGCTCATGCACACATCGTAGAGGCAGTTGCGGTAGAAATCACGGGGCTTGACGACGTTGTGGCAAGCCTTGAAAGGCCCTTGGAAGGTTTTCTTGATGAGGCCGCAGTAGTGGTCGCCCCCGTACAGCTCTTTTTTCTCCTCCTCGCACACCGGGCAGGTGCCTTCGCAATAATCCCAGCAAAACGGGTCGTCCTCGTCGGGGGATTTCCAGCTTTTGGCCCAGCCCACCAGGGCGGTGAGGTTGCTGCCATGCTGGGGGACGTCGTCCTCGGGCTTGAGGTTGAAGTTGCCGCAGAGGCCGCAGGTGTGTTTGTAGTAGCTGCTGGGGAGGTCGATAACCAGATGCCAGTTCCAGTCGTACGTTACCCGGAGCCCAAAATCCGTCTCCAGCACGGCGCTGAGCCCGCTCTGGAAGACTTGCACCTTGCCATCTTCCAGGCTCACTGGGAGCAGCGTCACCACCCCGTTCACCTGCGGGTGGGGAGCAGCAGACGTGAGCCCGACGCAGCAAAGCCGAGGCCGTGGAACGACTGCTTGATGTGCAACGGGTGCTGCGGTGATCCTGCAGCGTGCAACCACCCCCCGCAGAGCGTGGTATTTGCTGGGGCGATGCTACGGGGTACAAACATCTGCCACGGCGTGCCAGCACTGCTGAGGAGCGCAATTGCCCGCCGCAGTGATGCTGTGCCCTGCCAACACCCGCTGCAGCAATGCACATATAGCGTGTGGCTCCCAGAGTGTGCAACTGCCAGCTGCAGCGTGCAACCGTTCACCGGGGTGGGAAATCAATGCTGCAGCACCCCCAGAGCGTGCAACCCCCCGCCGCAGTGTGCAACCGTTCACCGGGGTGGGAAATCAATGCTGCAGCACCCCTAGAGTGTGCAACCCCCCGCTGCAGCGTGCAACCGTTCACCGGGGTGGGAAATCAATGCTGCAGCACCCCCAGAGCGTGCAACCCGCCGCTGCAGCGTGCAACCGTTCACCGGGGTGGGAAATCAATGCTGCAGCACCCCCAGAGCGTGCAACCCGCCGCTGCAGCGTGCAACCGTTCACCGGGGTGGGAAATCAATGCTGCAGCACCCCCAGAGCGTGCAACCCCCCGCCACAGCGTGCAACCGTTCACCGGGGTGGGAAATCAACGCTGCAGCACCCCCAGAGCGTGCAACCCCCCGCCGCAGCGTGCAACCGTTCACCGGGGTGGGAAATCAATGCTGCAGCGCTCCCAGAGCGTGCAACCCCCCGCCGCAGCGTGCAACCGTTCACCGGGGTGGGAAATCAATGCTGCAGCGCTCCCAGAGCGTGCAACCCCCCGCCGCAGCGTGCAACCGTTCACCGGGGTGGGAAATCAATGCTGCAGCACCCCCAGAGCGTGCAACCCCCCGCCGCAGCGTGCAACCGTTCACCGGGGTGGGAAATCAATGCTGCAGCACCCCCAGAGCGTGCAAGCCCCCGCCGCAGCGTGCAACCGTTCACCGGGGTGGGAAATCAATGCTGCAGCACCCCCAGAGCGTGCAACCCCCCGCCGCAGCGTGCAACCGTTCACCGGGGTGGGAAATCAATGCTGCAGCACCCCCAGAGCGTGCAACCCGCCGCTGCAGCGTGCAACCGTTCACCGGGGTGGGAAATCAATGCTGCAGCACCCCCAGAGCGTGCAACCCCCCGCCACAGCGTGCAACCGTTCACCGGGGTGGGAAATCAATGCTGCAGCACCCCCAGAGCGTGCAACCCCCCGCCGCAGCGTGCAACCGTTCACCGGGGTGGGAAATCAATGCTGCAGCACCCCTAGAGTGTGCAACCCCCCGCCGCAGCGTGCAACCGTTCACCGGGGTGGGAAATCAATGCTGCAGCACCCCCAGAGCGTGCAACCCCCCGCCGCAGCGTGCAACCGTTCACCGGGGTGGGAAATCAATGCTGCAGCACCCCTAGAGTGTGCAACCCCCCGCCGCAGCGTGCAACCGTTCACCGGGGTGGGAAATCAATGCTGCAGCACCCCTAGAGTGTGCAACCCCCCGCCGCAGCGTGCAACCGTTCACCGGGGTGGGAAATCAATGCTGCAGCACCCCTAGAGTGTGCAACCCCCCGCTGCAGCGTGCAACCGTTCACCGGGGTGGGAAATCAATGCTGCAGCGCTCCCAGAGCGTGCAACCCCCCGCCGCAGCGTGCAACCGTTCACCGGGGTGGGAAATCAATGCTGCAGCACCCCTAGAGTGTGCAACCCCCCGCCGCAGTGTGCAACCGTTCACCGGGGTGGGAAATCAATGCTGCAGCGCTCCCAGAGCGTGCAACCCCCCGCCGCAGCGTGCAACCGTTCACCGGGGTGGGAAATCAACGCTGCAGCGCTCCCAGAGCGTGCAACCCCCCGCCGCAGCGTGCAACCGTTCACCGGGGTGGGAAATCAATGCTGCAGCACCCCCAGAGCGTGCAACCCCCCGCTGCAGCATGCAACCGTTCACCAGGGTGGGAAATCAATGCTGCAGCACCCCCAGAGCGTGCAACCCCCCGCTGCAGCATGCAACCGTTCACCAGGGTGGGAAATCAATGCTGCAGCACCCCCAGAGCGTGCAACCCCCCGCCGCAGCGTGCAACCGTTCACCGGGGTGGGAAATCAATGCTGCAGCACCCCCAGAGCGTGCAAGCCCCCGCCGCAGCGTGCAACCGTTCACCGGGGTGGAAAATCAATGCTGCAGCGCCCCCAGAGCGTGCAACCCCCCGCCGCAGCGTGCAACCGTTCACCGGGGTGGGAAATCAATGCTGCAGCGCTCCCAGAGCGTGCAACCCCCCGCTGCAGCATGCAACCGTTCACCAGGGTGGGAAATCAATGCTGCAGCTCTCCCAGAGCGTGCAACCCGCCGCTGCAGTGTGCAACCGTTCACCGGGGTGGGAAATCAATGCTGCAGCACCCCCAGAGCGTGCAACCCCCCGCCGCAGCGTGCAACCGTTCACCAGGGTGGGAAATCAATGCTGCAGCACCCCTAGAGTGTGCAACCCCCCGCCGCAGCGTGCAACCGTTCACCGGGGTGGGAAATCAATGCTGCAGCACCCCCAGAGCGTGCAACCCCCCGCTGCAGCATGCAACCGTTCACCAGGGTGGGAAATCAATGCTGCAGCTCTCCCAGAGCGTGCAACCCCCCGCTGCAGCGTGCAACCGTTCACCGGGGTGGGAAATCAATGCTGCAGCGCCCCCAGAGCGTGCAACCCCCCGCCGCAGCGTGCAACCGTTCACCGGGGTGGGAAATCAATGCTGCAGCACCCCCAGAGCGTGCAACCCCCCGCCGCAGCGTGCAACCGTTCACCGGGGTGGGAAATCAATGCTGCAGCACCCCTAGAGTGTGCAACCCCCCGCTGCAGTGTGCAACCGTTCACCGGGGTGGGAAATCAACGCTGCAGCACCCCCAGAGCGTGCAACCCCCCGCCGCAGCGTGCAACCGTTCACCAGGGTGGGAAATCAATGCTGCAGCTCTCCCAGAGCGTGCAACCCGCCGCTGCAGTGTGCAACCGTTCACCGGGGTGGGAAATCAATGCTGCAGCACCCCCAGAGTGTGCAACCCCCCGCCGCAGCGTGCAACCGTTCACCGGGGTGGGAAATCAATGCTGCAGCACCCCCAGAGCGTGCAACCCCCCGCCGCAGCGTGCAACCGTTCACCGGGGTGGGAAATCAATGCTGCAGCACCCCCAGAGCGTGCAACCCCCCGCCGCAGCGTGCAATCGCTGCTTCAGCAAGACAACACTGTTACAGGGTGCAACTACCCACTGCGAGCTCTGTGCCCTCCTGGCAAGAGCCAAACTTGGAGCCGAGCCTCATCAGGGGCTGCTGAGGTGCTCTGAGCATCAAACCCCCCTCCAATTTCATGACATCACTGCCTTCATCGGGCTTTACTTTTGCCTCACCTGAGTCACACGCGCTGGCTGCCACTGCAAACCTCCCGGGGGGGGGGGGTATCCCACCAGCTTTGAGGTTTCTTGGGGACCCGCTGCAGCTGCCTTTGGTGGTTTTGGCCTCCCCAAAGGTCAGAAAACAACCTCAGGTTGCCTCATGCAAGGGAGCGTATTCCCGGCAGCTCCCAACATTGCAAAAATGCACATTCCGGTTTGACGGATTTAGCCAAAAATAACGGTGGCCGTGATGGTGCGGGAAGAGGTGTTGAATGCGATGGAGGAGAGGCACGGAAAAGGAGGTGGGGAGGAGATGGATGAAGAAAAGAGGTGGGGAAAGGCCAATTTTCCCCTCAATTTTAGGCCAACTCACCCTGACTTTGCCCAATTCTTTCCGGTGGATGGAGACCTGTTGGCCGTAGACATTGATGTTGGCCAAGCTCACATAGGAGACCGATTTCACCCCACCGCGGATGTCGTTCTTGCCCTCCACCTTGAAGGGCACCAATCTGGTGTCGTTCCCGCAGGATTCGGCCATGGTGTAGGTGCAGGTGCCTTGGAAGTCGAAATCGAGATTGTCGAAGGTGTGGTAGTGGGGGTCCCCCCAACCCCAGCAGGTGGCAACCAGCGATGGGACACACTTGGCTTGGCCATCCTTAAACTGGCAGTTCTCCTTGGGCCGGCACTGAAGGGCTTTGCAGGGGTCTGGAAGGAGAAGAAACCGTGGCAGAAACCACGGGGCATGTCCTGGTGAGGCGCACGTCCCATGTCACCATACAAACCCAGCTCCTTCACCAGTGTTGAGGTCCCACCGAGTGTCCTCTGCCCCCCCCTTTGAGCTTTGGCGGGAGATTGGCAGCTCTGAGACGTAAATCAGAGCACAACAATCCATCGCCAAACCCAAATTCCCCCTTTTCAGCTGCCTTTCCCTACCCGTGGCTTGGAAAAAAGGTCAAGATTGGGTTGGTCGTTACCCAAGGTCGCCTCCGTCCTTCATGAAGGTGCCACCATGGTTAAAATAGGACACCTGGGTGGATGCAAAGCTAAGGGATGGCTTTCCCGAAGCACTTTGCTCTTCCAAAACCCTCCTACCACATCCCTGACCCTCTTAGGGTTGGAGGTGGGACCTGCGGCTGCCGCCTCCCCTTGCTCTTGGGTTCCCACCTCAGCCCAAACCTCTAAATCAAAGCTCCAGACCAGCCCCAGGATCTGCTCTGCCTCCAAGAGATGGCCCCCCCACCCCCCCCTTATTTTTTCCTTGATTCACCCAAGCAGCCCCATTTTTCCTTACTTTGATTGATGCAACCCCAGACCCCGTCCCGGATGTCGCAGGTTTCGTCATCGGTGCAGCTGTGGCTGCTGCAAGTCAAGCCCTTGCCGGGGACGCACGTGCAACGCTGCTGGCAGCTGTCCTTCAAGAGCGTCTCGTGGGGCTGCAGGGCGAGAGGTTGCAGAGCGTTGCGAGGAGGAGAGCGAACTGTTACACATAAACGCGTGAAAACGCGTAGAAGCGGGGGGAAAAAAAAATCACATATTGAGGTCTACGGGAGAGAATAAGCAGCTTTGCAAAATGCAAAATTGCTGAGGAATTGATTGCAAGAAAGAAAATGCAGGGGAAAAAAAAAAACCCATCCCTTTGCCATCTTCGCGTCTTCTGAAGGAAAAATATGTTGTTATTTAGCGCCTTTGGCTATGGAAAGCGCAGCTACCCCCCGGGCAGCCACGCCTGTGCTAGCACCTGTATGCCAAACCATAAAAGAGATGGAAATGACCCAATTTTCTTCATATGAAACCACAGGATTGCTTGGCAGATGGAAAATTTTGAGGTGTTGGGTGGTTTTTTTTGTCCCCTACAAGGGGTTTGGCCCCTGTGCTTCGCCTTTGGAGCGACGTTCTGAATGCGGGCAGGAGGAAAATGTTAAAAAAAAACCCCAAATCCCGCCCAAACTCGGGGGGTTTAATACCTTGTAATATCTCCCATCCACAAAACAGCCGCATTTGTCCTTGGGAACGCAGCTGTGCCCATCAAAGCGATACCCTTTATCGCACTGGCAGCCTTCGACGCAGGTTTTGGGGCATTTGGAGGCATCTACAAGCGCTGCGCAGCTGTTGATGCAGAGGTTGGTGCAGAGGGAGTAGCTGCTCTTGTCCGGGCATCTGAGGGCTGGAAGGAAAAAGGGTGATAAAGCCAAGACCCAACGTTGGGTGGAAGAGCGGTGCCAACCCAGGGTTGCACCCCAGGGTGATGGCGGAGCTTGAAGGCGGAGGAAAAGGCGACCCGTTGGCGCTCGGTGTTGGGGACGAGTGGGAAAAGCCAACGCAAGCACCGGCCAGGTGAATTTTTTATTGGTGTTGGCTTTTCCCACTCGCCCCCAGCACCATTGAAACGTCACCCTGTTGGCGCTTGCCTTGGCTTTTCCCACTTGCCCCAAACGCCAACATAAATCCGCCCATGGAAACGTCACCCCGTTGGCGCTTGCGTTGGCGCTTCTCAGTTATCCCCAACACCGATGAAAACGCAACACCCTCCCCCCCACCCCCAGCGACGGCTTTTCCCAGGTGCAATTGTTTTCACGCCTTCATCATCCTCCTCACCTTGGCCTCCCAACCCAACAACACCACTCGCATCACCCCATGCATCAAGGGTGGTCGGCACAGACACCCGGCCCCCAAATTCCTTAGAAATAAACCATAAAGCCCTGCTTATTTTTCAATTAATCCCGATGACGTGCAACTTCCCGGCCACAGAGGAGGTTTCCCACCCGCGTCCCCCCGCTTACGGCAGAAGGATGGTTTTCTCCAAGCCTCGATCATGACACCGGCTTCTTGGCAAGCGGTGGCGTAGCTCTGGATGCTCCGGCAGAGGACGTGGGTGTCTCCCTCTGCGAGGCAAGTGTCGTGGAGGCAGGCTTGGAAATAGAGGTCTGGGTTGATGAGGTGGTGGCAGGATTGAAAGGGGCCCTTCGAGAGCATGAGGATGCCGCAGTAGTTGCGTTTCTGCAGGACCGCCTTCTTCTCCTCCGTGCAGGCGGGGCAGTCATCCTTGGGGCACTCATCAGCGCAGGGCACATCACCCGTTTTCCAACTGGAACCAAAGACCCTCATGTTGGGGGCCTTCTGGCCACTGAGGAGGAGGAAATCATCATTGCGTTGCAGGTTGTAGTTGCCACAGAGCCCACAGAGTTGGCCCTGGTAGCTCTTCGGGACTGTAACTGCCACGTGGTGGAGGAGGTCATAGTATATGATGAGGCCGAAGTCAGTCTCAAGAAGGACGCCCATCCCGTGTTTGTGCACCTGGACCCGTCCCTGGCTCAGGATGGCTGGGAGGTGGTGGGTTATGGAGGCCACCTGGGATGGGGAGAGAGAAATCCTCCAGTGAGCCTCAAGGGTGCTGCAAGGAGAAGGCTATGGAGGTAGGAACGAAAAACATTGGGGGAAAAGCACCTTCCAACCAAGGTTTTAATGAATTTATGGCTCCCACTCTGACACTGGAAGGCAATGTGAAGATGAGCATGGCTTTGTCCTGGAGATAGGGGGGAGGTCTTCCCTCCATCAAGGAAAAAAACCCAAATTTTGGGGCTCCCATATTCCCACCTGATAAGAGGTGGGCCACAAAACATGGCCTTCCTGTAACCACGCAGCTCTTCCTTCGCACCAGAGCCAACCTCAGCCTGTAGACTTTGACACCGGCACGCTTGCGACCAAAAGGAGGTACGGCTGTGCTTCGTGATCCACCACGGCAGGCCCCTGGTTGCCTCCCACCGGGGTCAACACGACCCTGTAGACGTTGTCACCAAAACATCCGCGCTCAAAACAAGAGATGGACCACAAAGCACAGACTTACCGTGACGGTTCCCCTCTCGCCTTGTGTCAAGGTCAACAGGAGCCCATAGACTTTAACACCGGCATGTTTGCACCCTAAAAGAGGTGAACCCCCGCACGTGGTGGACTGCCACGCGTAGACATACCACGACCGTGTCCCTCTCACCTCATGGCAAAGCCAACGTGAGCCCATAGACTTCGTCACCGACACGTTTGCGCCCAGGAAGGGGTAAACCACGAAGTAGTGCCTTACCGTGACGTCTCCCCTCTTGCCTCGCGTCAAGGTCAACGTGAGCTCGTAAACTTCGACGGTCAGTTCTTGGATGCCGGAGGCCTTCCCCTTCTGCCGGGCGTCCTTCGTGATTTTCACAACAAATGGTGTGACATTCTCGCTGGTACAGGTCTCCGTGAGGATGTAGGAGCAGGTGCCCGAGATGTTGAAAGCCGACCCATCAAAGGACATATAGCTGCGGTCACCGGTGGCCACGCAGGTCCCAAGCATGGCAGATGGGCATTGGAGGACCCCATCAATGACTGTGACTTCGCTGTCTCCAGGGCAAGAATGTTTTTTGCAGGCCACTGAGCTGCCAGCCTTGCACTGACATTCCTCCTTCTTGCTGGGGAAGAAAGTCTCCCCCACCTTGTAGTAGAAGTCCTGATGGAAGCATCCGCACTGGGACGTGGGGACGCACTCGTCGCCGCTGAGCACGAAGCCTTCGTCGCACACGCAGCCCTCCCTGCACCGCTCCGAGCATTTCACCGGGGAGTAGATGCCGCCGCAGGTCTGCTGGCAGTCCTCGGTGCAGACCTCGTAGTGGCTGTTTGCAGGGCATGAAAGACCTGCCACGAGACAAAGAGATTCGTTAGGAGCGAGGAAATTACGGGGTGGATCCTGCAATTTTTTTCCCGCAATTAGGGACAGAGTCGTGCCTGGTGGCGAGGTTCACCAGATGGAGATTTTTTTTTTTACCCAATTGCTCCATGGTTAAATTTCACAGAATCACAGAATCCCAGTTGGGAAGGGACCTCAGCAATCATCTAGCCCAACCTTTCTGGGAAGAGCCCAGTCTAGACAAGATGGCCCAGCACCCTGTCCAGACGGCTCTTGACAGTGTCCAACGTGGCCGAGTCAACCACGTCCCTGGGGAGATTATTCCAACGGTGACTGTCCTCAGTGTGAAAAATTTCCCTCTGGTGGCCAGTCGGAATCTCCCCAAGAGCAACCTGTGTCCATCCCCCTTGTCCTCTCTATGGGACTCCGTGTAAAAAGGGAGTCTCCACCTTCTTTGTAGCTACCCCCTAAGTCCTGGTACACGGGGATGAGATCCCCTCTGAGCCTCCTTTTCTCAAGGCTGAACAAACCCAGCTCTCCCAGCCCATCCTCGTATGGCAGCTTCCCAGTCCTCTGATCATCCTGGTGGCCCCTCTCTGGGCCCCTTCCAGCCTGGCCACATCCTTTTTGTACAGCGGGGACCAGAACTGCACACAGCGCTCCAGGGGTGGCCTGACCAGCGCTGAGTAGAGTGGGATGATGACTTCTTTCTCTCTGCTGGCGATGCCCTTGTTGATGCCACCCAGCACCCTGTTGGCCTTCTTGGCCACAGCAGCCACTGTTGGCTCATGTTGAGCTTCCTGCCCACCAGGACCCCCAGGTCCCTTCCCACAGAGCTGCTCTCCAGCCAGGTGGGTCCCAGGCTGGGCTGCACCCCCGGATTATGTTTCCCATGTGCAGGACCTCAAACTTCTCCTTGTTGACCTTCATAAGGTTCATAAATTTCATCTCTTCCTCAGCGTGGACATGGTGAGGGAAGGCGTGTCCATAAGGGACATTTCAACCCTTCTGAGGTGGGGGTTTTAGGCTGCTGAATCACCTCATTTTCCCCATTGTCACGGAGAAAATGAGGGCGTTCCCTCAAGCAACAGGATTCCTCCTGCACTGGGTCCCCAATCAACTTTCAGGGCCTGTCCCTCCCCCCTCATTTAAATATTTTTGGTGCATCTCATGTGTTTTACCCTCTAAGCCATCCAGGCAGTCACCACTCGCTCTCATTTTCACCAACGCAAAGAAATTGCTGCTCGTTGGGGCTAAATTATTTGACCCATCGTAGCCAGGTGGGACATCTTGTCCCCTCGAAGGGTTTGTTTCTGGGCATTGGCTGTAAATCGAGATGATGGGACCAACTTCGGGTGGGATAAAGCACCACTAAGTGAGAGGATTCCCACCTCTGGTTTGACCCCACGTGGGTGTGGCGCAAGAATGGGGTTCCCTTGGATGCTCGTGACCTCCCGTGAAGAAGAAACCCTCCAATTAGCTCAACTTACTGCAGAAATTGTCCGTCCTCCATTTCTCGACGGTCGCACCGGCGGCCTGGCAGGCAGCGGCGTAGTGGGCGATGACGTGGCACATCACACCTTCCTGGTCTGGGAAGAGGCAAAAATCATGCACGCAGTTTTGGAAGTAGTGCGCGCTGTCCACAAGAGCATGGCAAGCTCTGAAGGGTCCGTCCGCCTGTTGGATGATCCCACAACCCATCTTCGAGACTATCTGGCGCTGCAGAGCCGCTGCGATGGCAGGACATTCCACCTTCGACAGCTCCACGCAACCCAGCGTGTCGCTGACCTTCCAGCTGTGCCCGAAGGTGTCTGGCTTTGACGTCACTTGGCCGTTCTTCATCATCATCTCGTCGCCCACGTTCCCATTGTAGTTCCCGCAGAGGCCGCACAGGGTGTTCGCGTAAGTGCTGGGCACCGACACGGTGACTTGGCTTTGCCAGTCGTAGGTGACGGTGAGGCCGAAGTCCGTCTCTACCACCGCTTCCCGCCCACCTCTGTAGACGGAGATCTTCCTGTCTCTGTGGCGATACGGTAGGTTGGCCAACCGGTCGTTGATCTGGGGAACAAAAGCCATAAAAACCCACCACCCACCCCGCCCCAGTTATTAAAAATCTGGTATCCAACGGTAAAGGCAAGTTGCGTTTTCACGCCACCTGCAATTTAGGCTCCAGCCAAAGCACCCGAATTATGTAGCCGAAGACTTTTCAACGTGAATCATCTGCCCCAAAAGACGCCCACCAACTTTGAGGTGAAGGGTGCCTAGAGGCTCCCTGGCTCGTGTCAGCCACCGACCTCCCGCCTCAGGTAGAGCGCCTTACGTGTCAGCAATTAAATCCCGTCTCGATTAACACGGGGCAAAGAGACCTTGGGATCGCGGCTGGAGGAAAATCCTCAGCGCTCCCCAGTGCAGGGCAAAAAATATTAGAGGGGCGAAGGTCGGGGAGAAGAAACGGGACGAAGAGGTTGGGGTGAGGAGCAGAGAGCGAAGAAAGATCAAGATTAGGTAAAGATCAAGATGAGATAAATGCCAAGACTAAAGATTAAAGATAAAGATTAAAGATAAAGATTAGATAAAGATGAAGATTAAAGATGAAGATTAAAGATTAGATAAATATCAAGATTAAAGAATAAAGATAAAGCTTAAAGGTAAAGCTTAAAGGTAAAGATTAGGTCAAGATTAGATAAAGAAAAAATTAGATAAAGATCAAGACTACAGAGAAAAATTAAAGATAAAGATAAAAATTAAAGATCAAGATTACAGAGAAAAATTAAAGATAAAGATAAAAATTAGATAAAGATCAAGATTACAGATAAAATTAAAGATAAAAAATAGATAAAGATCAAGATTATAGATAAAATTAAAGATAAAGATTAAAAATAGATAAAGATCAAGATTACAGATAAAATTAAAGATAAAGATTAAAAATAGATAAAGATCAAGATTACAGATAAAAATTAAAGATAAAGATTAGATAAAGATCAAGATTAAAGATAAAAATTAGATAAAGATAAAAATTACATAACGATAAAGATTAAAGATAAAAGATAAAGATTAAAGATAAGATAAAGATTAAAGATTAGATAAAGATTAATATTAAAGATTAAAGATAAAGATAAAACTTAGATAAAGATTAGATAAAGATAAAAATTAGATAAAGATTAAAGATTATGATTAAGATTAAATATTAAAATTAGATAAAGATTAGATAAAGATAAAGATTAAAGATAAAGATTAAATATTAGATAAAGAATAAGATTAAAGATAAAGATTAAAGATTAAAGATTATGATTAAGATTAAATATTAAAATTAGATAAAGATTAGATAAAGATAAAGATTAAAGATAAAGATTAAAGATTAGATAAAGAATAAGATTAAAGATAAAGATTAAAGATTAGATAAAGATTAAGATTAAAGATAAAAATTAGATAAAGATTAGATAAAGATAAAAGATACAGCTAAAGATTAAAGATCAAGCTTAGGTAAAGATCAAGGTTAAAGATCAAGCTTAGGTAAAGATCAAGGTTAAAGATCAAGCTTAGATAAAGGTAAAGATAAGGATTAGATAAAAATAAAGATTAACGATCAATATTAAAGCTAACGACCAAGATTAAAGATAAAGATTAGCTAAAGATCAATATTAGCCAAACTCACGGTGATTTTGCCGGGGCGCTCCTGGCTGATCACGACGGTTTTGTCATAGACTTTGACCGCGACGAGAGCGACGGCCGAGAGCAGCGCGGCGTCCTGGCGGCCGTTCTGCACCAGCACCTGGAAGTCCACCAGGCCTTGGGTTTTCTCGCACAACCCGGCCAACTGGTAGATGCACGTGCCCTGGAAGACGAACTTCCCGCCGTCGAAGCTCGTGTAGTGGGTGGCGCCGACGGCTGTGCAGGTCCCGTAGCTCTTGGGGTAGCACCCCTGGACGCCGTCCTCCACCCGGCATTCTTCCCCGGCACGGCAGCTGGCCCGCCGGCACGCCACCTTCCGCGACGTCTCGTCGCAGACGCAACGTTTGGAGCAGGTGCTGTCACCCCAAAACGCCTCGTGGAGGCCGTGGAGGCGACCCTCGAAGACGCAGCCGCACTCGCCCCGGGGGATGCACTCGTTGGCGTCGAAGACGAACCCCTCCTGGCAGGCGCAGGCCTCCACGCAGGCCGAGGCTTCGCAGTCGGCGGGCGCGGCGGCGGCGTTGCAGGTGGCGGGGCAGGCGGCGCCGCACGCCGTGTAGTTGCTGTTCTTCGGGCAGGGGAGAGCTGTCGGCGGGGCGAGACACCGTCGTCACGGTGGGGGTAATGCTGCCTTGGCGGAGCGCTAAGGGAACCTGGGTGGGCTTCGTGGAGACTTACAGGGTCTACCTAGGTTCTGCCTAGAGTCTCCATGGACTCCCTTCACCTTCTGCATGGGTTGCTGGGGGTCTCCATGACTCCCCTGACCTTCTGCGTGGGTTTTTGGGGGTCTCCATGGACTCCCCCGACCTTCTGCATGGGTATTTTGGGAGACTCCATGACTCCCTTCACCTTCTGCATGGCTTTTTTGGGGTCTCCGTGACTCACCCGACCTTCTGCATGGGTTGTTGGGGGTCTCCATGACTCACCCGACCTTCTGCATGTGTATTTTGGGCGGCTCCATGGACTCCCTTCACCTTCTGCATGGTTTTTCTGGGGTCTACGTGACTCACCCGACCTTCTGCATGGGTTTTGGGAGGCTCCATGACTCCCCTGACCTTCTGCATGGGTTTTTGGGAGTCTCCATGACTCCCCTGACCTTCTGCATGGGTTTTTGGGAGTCTCCATGACTCTCCTGACCTTCTGCGTGGGTTTTTGGGGGTCTCCATGACTCCCCTGACCTTCTGCATGGGTTGCTGGGGGTCTCCATGACTCCCCTGACCTTCTGCATGGGTTGCTGGGGGTCTCCATGACTCCCCTGACCTTCTGCATGGGTTTTTGGGAGTCTCCATGACTCTCCTGACCTTCTGCATAGGTTTTTGGGGGTCTCCATGACTGCCCTGACCTTCTGCATGGGTTTTTGGGGGTGTCCATGTCTCCCTTCAGCTTCTGCATGAGTTTTTGGGGGTCTCCATGACTCTCCTGACCTTCTGCATGGGTTTTTGGGCGGCTCAGTGGACTCCCCCGACCTTCTGCATGGGTATTTTGGGAGACTCCATGACTCCCCTGACCTTCTGCATGGTTTTTTTGGGGTCTCCGTGACTCACCCGACCTTCTGCATGGGTTTTTGGGAGTCTCCATGACTCACCCGACCTTCTGCATGTGTATTTTGGGCGGCTCCATGGACTCCCTTCACCTTCTGCATGGTTTTTCTGGGGTCTACGTGACTCACCCGACCTTCTGCATGGGTTTTGGGAGGCTCCATGACTCCCCAGACCTTCTGCATGGGTTGTTGGGGGTCTCCATCACTCCCCCGACCTTCTGCATGGGTTTTTGAGAGTCTCCATGGACTCCCCCGACCTTCTGCATGGGTTGCTGGGGGTCTCCATGACTCCCCTGACCTTCTGCATGGGTTTTTGGGAGTCTCCATGACTCTCCTGACCTTCTGCGTGGGTTTTTGGGGGTCTCCATGACTCTCCTGACCTTCTGCATGGGTTTTTGGGGGTCTCCATGACTCTCCTGACCTTCTGCGTGGGTTTTTGGGAGTCTCCATGACTGCCCTGACCTTCTGCATGGGTTGCTGGGGGTCTCCATGACTCCCCTGACCTTCTGCATGGGTTTTTGGGAGTCTCCATGACTCTCCTGACCTTCTGCGTGGGTTTTTGGGGGTCTCCATGACTCTCCTGACCTTCTGCGTGGGTTTTTGGGAGTCTCCATGACTGCCCTGACCTTCTGCATGGGTTTTTGGGAGTCTCCATGTCTCCCTTCACCTTCTGCATGAGTTTTTGGGAGTCTCCATGACTCCCCTGACCTTCTGCATGGGTTTTTGGGAGTCTCCATGTCTCCCTTCACCTTCTGCATGAGTTTTTGGGAGTCTCCATGACTCCCCTGACCTTCTGCATGGGTTTTTGGGCAGCTCAGTGGACTCCCCCGACCTTCTGCATGGGTTTTTGGGAGTCTCCATGACTCCCTTCACCTTCTGCATGGTTTTTTTGGGGTCTCCGTGACTCACCCGACCTTCTGCATGGGTTTTTGGGAGTCTCCATGACTCCCCCGACCTTCTGCGTGGGTTTTTGGGGTCTCCATGACTGCCCTGACCTTCTGCATGGGTTTTTGGGGGTCTCCATGACTCCCTGACATTCTGCATGGGTATTTTGGGAGACTCCATGGACTCCCTTCACCTTCTGCATGGTTTATTTGGGGTCTCCGTGACTCACCCGACCTTCTGCATGGGTTTTTGGGGGTCTCCATGACTCTCCTGACCTTCTGCATGGGTTTTTGGGAGTCTCCATGACTCCCCTGACCTTCTGCATGGGTTTTTGGGAGTCTCCATGACTCTCCTGACCTTCTGCGTGGGTTTTTGGGAGTCTCCATGACTCCCCTGACTTTCTGCATGGGTTTTGGGTGTCTCCATGACTCTCCCGACCTTCTGCATGGGTTTTTGGGAGTGTCACTGGACTCCCTCGACTTTCTCATGGACTTTTGGGACTTGCACTTTTGGCACGGACATTCTAGAGCCTGCATGGATTCCCTGGACTTTCAGCAGAGAGTTTTTTGGTGTCTCAAAGGACTCTGTACCTTCTGAAGGGACTTTCTGCATGGATTTTTTGGGACTTGGACTTTTGGGAGTCTCCACAGACTTCCTGGATCTTCTGCATGGAGATGCTTCTGGGGCCTGCATGGACTTTCTGAACTTCCATCAGAGACTTTTTGGAGTCTCAAAGGACTTTCTGGACCTTCTGAACGGGTTTTCTGGACTTTCAGCAGAGACTTTTGGGAATCTGCACAGACTTTTTGGATTTTCTGCTTGGACTTTTGGGACTTGGAGTGGGAGACGTGGAGTTTCTACACAGACTTTCTGCATGGACTTTCTATATAGACTTTCTGGAGTTTCTGTGGACTTCCTGGAGTCTGCATGGACTCTTTAGGTTTTCTGCTTGGATTTGCCTCAATAACAGTTTCCAGCTCATGAATCTGCATGATTTGGGACCCGCAGCCCTTTCAGACCCAACTTTGTGCAGCTTAATTCAAAACGACCTGGCTCCGCCTCGTTTGGGAGACCAAGAGCACTAAGTGGGGAGATCAAGAGTGTTAAGGAGAGCCAAACATCCCCGTTGGTGCAATTTCCCTTTTATGGCTGTTTTCTGCTCGTTCTCATCCCACTGCGCCTTAATTAACCCCACCTTAATTAGCATCACAGCCTCCTGCCCACCCAAGGGGAGGACTGTCCTGTCAACCAGGAGCTACTCACAACAACGTGCCAGCGTCCTCCAGTCAGAAAGAGTGATTCCCTCCTCCTGGCAGTCATCTGCGTAGGCTTCGAGGGCTTGGCACAGCACGGTGTGGAGCCCATCATTCACGCAGAGGTTGGAGATGCAGTTTTTCAGGTAGACGTTGGGGTTGACGGTGGCGTGGCAGCGCTCGAAGGGCCCCGGGCGTTGGGTGAGCAACCCGCACGACGTCTCCTGCTTGTACTTCACCTCCTCGTCCCATTGGCAACGTCCGCAGTTCCCGCTGCAGCTGTCCCGGCAGCGACGGCTCTCGCTGGTCACCTTCCAGCTCTTGCCCAGCTCCACGGCGTCCTGCACCAGTTTGCCACTGGGAATGAGGAAATCATCCTCGGGGTTGCCGTTGCCGTTGCCGCACATCCCGCACACTTTGCCAAAGAACCTACTGGGGATCTTTATCACCACGTGGTCATCCCAGTCATAGAGGATCTTCAGCCTGAAGTCGGTTTTAATCAGCAAGGTCTTGCCCTTCTGCTGCAGCTGGAGTTTCCCTTGGGCAAGGGAGATGGGGAGGTGGGAACGATGGTTGTTCACCTGGAGGAGGGAAAAAACCAAACCAAACAAAGAAATAACATCAAACATGGGGCAAAAAATGGAGTTTGTGGAGCTTTGAGGCGTCTTCTTGCAAGAGATGACCGTGCAATAGCATCACCTACTCATGCACAGCAAATCATAGAATCATTTAGGTTGAAAAAGACCCTTAAGATCATCATTAAATGACATTAAATTAAATTAAATGACCGTAATATTGCTTTGGATTCAATAATTATTTTTCTTACATACCCTCACGATCCCGTTCTCGGACCTGACCACAGTGATGGTGATGTCGTAGACACGGAGGGTCACAGAGCCAACGTAGGAGACTTTCCCGTTACCCCTGTGTTCTTTTCTGGCCTCGATGCTGAAGATGGGCAGGGTTGGATCCGTATCACAGGTCTTGGTCAAGGTGTAGGTGCACGTGCCCGTGAAATCAAAGGCTTTCCCATCGAAGGTTTGGTAGTGGAGGCCACTGGTGGCCCAGCAGGTTGAGAAGGTTTCTTGGACGCACGTGGGTTCTTCATCCACCATCTCGCACTTCTCCTTGCAGTCCAGGTCTTTGCAGGAAAGAGGAGCAGAAGCTGCAGAAATAGGGGGAAAAAAAAAACCATGGATGACAACCATGGAGAAGACCCGGCCATTGGCAAGACGCAACCGTGTGTTGGTCCTACTTACGTGTGGCGCAAAGACCAGTGAAACCATAACCAGCATAATTCAGGAAGGCGAAGACCAGGACCCCGATGGGTGACTGGTGGTGCTCAACGCTCTGGATTTCTCCTGGGTTTCTCATGGTGATGATGGCCCAGGAGAAGTCCGTGCTGGGAATCGGATGCCAGGTCACGCTCTCGTCCGTATTCTGGTTGATGGTGACGGTGCTGGTGTCAGTGTTTTGGGCGATGAGGATCACGTGGTTGTAGTAGCCATCCATGCTGTTGACCCGGTAGGATGTGCAGTAGGTGGAGATGGGTGGGATGTTGATTATGTAGGAGTCTCGCTTAAACGAGCCCTCCCTGGCACTGGTGAAGAAGAAAACCACCTGAACTGCAGCTGAAGAGCTCACGTGAAGCGGTGAACGTTGGCTGATCACCAACTCTTTGACCTGCCCCTCCATCATGACCTCACTGATGACAAAATCATCCTTGTTGTAGCTGATGGAGGTTTTCTCAGCTGCCACAACATAGACGAGGTCGGTGTTCGGCTGGAAGGGGTTGGGGGGGATGACGTAGGCTTTCCCCCACATGTTGACAGGCAGAAGCTGCTCGACCACGTAGTCACAGCTACGGAACACCTTCACGCAACTGTGCCCGCTGAGGACCGCGACGGGGTTGTCCGATATCACCTTGGTGCCGGACAAATCGTAGGTGCTTTGCAGTTGCAAGCTGTGGTAGGGTTTCAAGAAGACTTGAAGGGTGGACCCGGGGGAGTAAATATTCCCTTCGTAATAAATCGTGCCCTTGGTGTTGATGAAAACGGTGGCCGCAGTCTTCCCGGCTGCCACAACAAACTGCTTCAAGCCGCTTTTGGTGGTGCCGCTCGGTGTCACCACGTAATAGCTGTTGCCCAGCTTATTTACAGGCAACACGGTGGTGGCACCCACGGTGTGGGTTTTGTAGCTGACCCAGGCCACAGAGATCTCCTTGGTGGATTGAATCAAGATGGCTTTGTTCAAAATCCTGTTGCCGACAAGCTCTAGGCTCTCGGGGATGCGGAGGGAAACCGTCTTGTCTTTGTCAAGGGTGACGGTCTCGGTGAAGGTGCCACCGCTCATCGTCACCGTCACCTTGGTGGAGCTGGAGTAGGCGGTGAAGAGGAGGTCGATGAAGGCTTGGGTGCCTTCGGCATCGTTCTGCAGGAAGACGGTGAAGAATTCCTTGCCACGGAAAGTTGCTGTGGAAAGACCTGGGAAAAGTAGGAAAAAAAAGGGGGGGGGGTTGGGTTTGTTTTTTGGGTTGTTGGGTTTTTTTGGTGCAGAAATTATAGTAAAAAATTTCGGGGGTAAAAACCGAATAGACAGAAAACAAATCAAGACGTAACGGTGCTGCTTTTCTGGTGCGGAAACTTGCAATAGGAGGTTCTCCAAAAAACAAGGAATGAGGGCTTCGGGGCTGAAAAAAACTGCCATAGAACAGTCTGAAAAAAACCTACAAAATCGAGAATAACATTTTTTTTTTGCTGCAGAAACACACCAGAAGGTTCTGAAGAAACGAGGAAGTAAATTTTGCTGTGGAAATTGCAATGGGAGTTTCTGAAAATCAGAAATGAGAAAATAAGAAAAAAAATTGGGGTTTCTTCTTGCAGAAGCATACAGTTAGAGGGTCTTGAAAAATAAAAATGGGGAATAAAAGCTTTTTGCTGCAGAAACTGCAATAAAAATTGGGGGGGTTATGTGTGTGTTGGGTTTTTTTTTCTTCTTCTTAAGGGGTTTTATTGCAGAAATTGTAATAGGAAGACCTGAGAAATAAAAATCAGGTATAAAGGCGTTTTGCACAAGAAACACGTGGAAAGTTTTGAGGGGAAAAAAGGGTGGGGGAAAGATTTTCTTTGGTGAAGGAATCGCAGTAGAAATTCCTGGAAAACTCCACTGGAAATAAATCTTTTTATTTGCTGCTGAACTGTGCAGTAAGAAGTCTGAAAAACCAGGTACTAAGGGCTTTTGTTGCTGAGGGAAATAGAAATAAGAGTCTTTTGCTGAGGAAAAATTGGGGAATATGGGCTTTTGCTGAAAAAATAAAACTAATAAGGGATTTTTGCTGAAAAGAAAACAGGTTTAAATGCTTTTTGATGAAAGATTACTATGCACTAAGGGTTTCTCCTTGAAAAACAAACAAACAAACACCCAAAAACCAAGTAAATGGCTTTTTTCTTCTTTTTTCCTTTTTCCCCTTCCTGCTCTTTTTCACCATTTCCCTCCCCCTTCCCCCCCCCTTTTCCTTCCTCCCCTTCCCCCCTTCCTTCCTCCCTCCTTCCCCCCCTTTCCTTCCTCCCCCCTTCCCCCCTTCCTTCCTCCCCCTTTTCCCCCCCTTTCCTTCCTCCCCCCTTCCCCCCTTTCCTTCCTGCCCCCTTTTTCCCCCCTTCCTTCCTGCCCCCTTTTCCCCCCCTTCCTTCCTGCCCCCTTTCCCCCCCTTCCTTCCTGCCCCCTTTCCCCCCCTTTCCTTCCTGCCCCCTTTTTCCCCCCTTCCTTCCTGCCCCCTTTTTCCCCCCTTCCTTCCTGCCCCCTTTCCCCCCCTTCCTTCCTGCCCCCTTTTTCCCCCCTTCCTTCCTGCCCCCTTTTTCCCCCCTTCCTTCCTGCCCCCTTTTCCCCCCCTTTCCTTCCTGCCCCCCTTTTCCCCCCTTCCTTCCTGCCCCCTTTTTCCCCCCTTCCTTCCTGCCCCCTTTTCCCCCCCTTTCCTTCCTGCCCCCTTTTCCCCCCCTTTCCTTCCTGCCCCCTTTTTCCCCCCTTCCTTCCTGCCCCCTTTTCCCCCCCTTTCCTTCCTGCCCCCCTTTTCCCCCCTTCCTTCCTGCCCCCTTTTCCCCCCCTTTCCTTCCTGCCCCCTTTTCCCCCCCTTTCCTTCCTGCCCCCTTTTTCCCCCCTTCCTTCCTGCCCCCTTTTTCCCCCCTTCCTTCCTGCCCCCTTTCCCCCCCCTTTCCTTCCTGCCCCCTTTTTTCCCCCCTTCCTTCCTGCCCCCTTTTTCCCCCCTTTCCTTCCTGCCCCCTTTCCCCCCCTTCCTTCCTGCCCCCTTTTTTCCCCCTTTCCTTCCTGCCCCCTTTTTTCCCCCCTTCCTTCCTGCCCCCTTTTTCCCCCCTTTCCTTCCTGCCCCCTTTCCCCCCCTTCCTTCCTGCCCCCTTTTTCCCCCCTTTCCTTCCTGCCCCCTTTCCCCCCCTTCCTTCCTGCCCCCTTTTTCCCCCCTTCCTTCCTGCCCCCTTTCCCCCCTTTCCTTCCTGCCCCCTTTTTCCCCCCTTCCTTCCTGCCCCCTTTTTCCCCCCTTCCTTCCTGCCCCCTTCTCCCCCCTTCCCCTTTTTATATTTGTTTTTTTAAGAAAAACCCACCCAGGTGTGGGGCTGTTTTTTTTTTTCCTAAAAAATACAGATAAGGGCTTTTTCTGAAAGCGAAAAAAACCCAGATAAGAACATTTTGGTGAGAAACCAAACGTTTTTGGGGCAGGACGTGGTCCAGGACACGGGGCTGTTGGGTGGTTGGTGCTTGGACTCAGCCTTAGAGGTCTTTTCCAATGCTAATAAATCAATGGTTCTATGAAAAAAACCAGGTGATAAAGGCTTTTTTTCTCTCTGAGAAAGGAGGTAATAAGGTGGGTTTGGGGTTTTTTGGGGGCTTTTTAATGCTACAAAAACATCAGGGATTAAAGGCTCCCAGCCCCCCAAAAACCCCCTTCACAACCTAAAACAGGTTAAAAAGGGCTTTATTTTTTATTCTTAAGGAAAAAAAAGATCACAAACCGAACAGGCAATGTGGGGTTTTTGGTGAAAAAATGCAGGAAATTAGGGCTTCTGGTGAAAAAAACCCACAAACCAGAGGTGATAAAGGCTCTTTGTTAAAAAGAAGGAAAAAAGCGCCCCAAAACAATAAAACTCCTCAGGTGATAAGGGTTTTTTTATGGAAAAACCGGGTAAGAAGGGCTTTTTTTGGTAAAACCCCGAAATTTGGGCTTGTTTTTTAAATATTTTCTTTGAAGAAAACAGGGGAAAAGGGCGCTTTGGTGAAAAAAACAGAGAATAACGAGGTTTGGCTGGAAATAAAAACAGGTAAGAATGGCTTTTTTTTGCCTGAAAGGAAGAATAAATGATTTCTTTTTTTGCCTGAAAGACAAATAGCTAATAAGGGTTTTGTGTTTTTTTGGCTGAAAAACAAAGTTGGGATCGTGGGGGTTGGTGAAAAAGCAGGAATTTATTTCATAACAAAAATGGTGATAAGGGCTTTTTTTTTAACTCCATAAAGGAAATTGTGATAAGGGCTTTTTTTTTTTTCCTGAAAAAACAAAAAATTAAGGGCTTTTTGGTGAAAAAGGGCATTTGAGTGACAAAAAACCCCGGGGAATAATGACTTTTTGGTGGGGGGAAAAAAATACAGGTGGTGAGGGCTTTTTTTCTGAAAGAAACAGGGAATAAAGACTCTTTTTCTGAGGCAAAAAACCCAAACACACGAACAGGTAAATAAGGAAGAAGGACTTTTTTTCGTAAAAGAAAAACAAATAAAAGGGCTTTTTCCTTCAAAAAGAAAAAAAAAGAGGCTACAAGGGCTTTTTTCCCCCAAAAAAAGAAAACCCCGGTGTATAAAGGCTTTTTCTTTTCTGGAAAAAACCCAAACTGCTAATAAATGTGGGTTTTTTAACCACAAAAATACGCCAACAGCAAAGAAACAGGGGAGCAAGTGCTTATTTTCCTTCAAAAAATGAGGAAATAAGGGCTTTTTATTTTCCTGGGGGATAAAAAAAGCAAAGAAAAGGAAAGAAAGTGATAAGGACTTTTTGGTGGGGAAAAAAAAACCAGGGGATGAGACATTTTTGGTGAAAAGGCAAAGAAATATTAAAAATCTTTTATTTTTGCTGGGGGAAAATAAGGGAATAAAGGCAATTTTCTGAAAAAAAATAACCCAACAGGGAATAAGGACTTTTTGCTGTGGAAACCTGTCATAGAAAAACCTAAAATAACCCTAAAAATGAGGGAATCTGGTGGTTTTTTGGGGGGGAATAGGGTTGGGTCGGTGCTCACCGCAGAAGAGAGCCAGCCACGCCGGGAGCCGCCACGTCCTGCCCGTCGCCATCGCTGCAAAAAAAAGCCCCAAAATATGAAAACACACATTTTTTGGGGGGGAAAAATTCCATGCGGGGACGAGGAGGAGCCTAGAAAGGACCCAGGTATCCCCAAAAATCCCCTTTTCACCCAAAATTGTCCAAAAAAAGGCTTTTTCGACCCCTTGGAAACCTCTCGAAGTTCTGCATTTGGGCTCAATTCTGCTCGAGCCCCCTCGGCCCAACGACGCCCCCAATTGTCCCCTTGCGCCCGACTCAACAACCCCCAACGCCCCGAAGACCCCACCCTCCCCCCTCTTTCCACCGCACCCTCCCCGTAACCTTCGACAAAACCTCCCAAGGACAAAATCTCCCCCTCAAAATACCAAAATTTAGGTGAAAAAATGGGAAAACCCTCCCTCGCAGCTCCTGGATGTTCTCAGAGGTGCTGCTCCCCCACCGACACCCAACACCCGTCGGGGTTAATCCCGGGTTGTTGCACCCAGTGAGGATTTATGGCCCGGGTTTTACCAAAAACAACCCAATTTTAGCTCAGGAGAGAGGAAAAAAAACCCCTTTCTCATATCATTTTAGAGTCAGGTTCATTACCTGGGACACCTGCGTGGTGGGTGAAGGCATCACCGACGCCTTGTTTTGCGCCAATGGGAGACACCTGGGCTCACGCCCGAAAATACAAGGGGTATAAAAAGGCAAAATAAGACCCCAACCCCCCTCGACCACTCACCGGCAGGCGCTTTTCTGCCTCAGCGCCTCTCTCCGCTCTCCCCGAAGTCCATGGACGCGTGAGGATGGATGAAAAAAACCTGCAGGGTTGGGTCCCCAAACCTCCCTTTTTATAACCAGATGAGGCTTATCCCTGTTTTCCTGAGAAAGTCATCGCAGAGCTCCTCCCTGGGACCAGCAGGAGAAGGAACTGGCTCCAAAACGGGCTGATTTCAGCCGATTCAGCAACATCTTCGGAAAGGGGTCGCGCGTCGGGGCTGCGAAGTCCTGGCGCAGCCCGGGGAGGTCACGTTGCAAAACTGCCCCCGGAGTTCCTGAGAACTGGAGTTTCTGGCGTACGTGGCCGAGCCGGGGGATGAAATTGTGCAGCTGGTTTCCTTCACCTGCAACGTTTTCCTTGCAAATCCTGCTGAAGAGGCTGTGACGGGTGCTGGGTCCACATTGTGAGGGGTGCTGGGTCCGCAGGGGACGTTGTCATGGGTCTAGGGTCAGTAGGAGACGTTGTGATGGGTGCTGGATCCACGGGGGATGTTGTGATGGGTCCAGGACCCACAGGGGACATTGTGATGTGTCTAGGATCAGTAGGGGATGTTGCGATGGGTGCAGGACCCACAGGGGATGTTGTGATGGGTGCTGGACCCACGGGGGATGTTGCGATGGGTGCTTGATCCACAGGGGACATTGTGATGGGTCTAGGATCAGTAGGGGATGTTGCGATGGGTGCAGGACCCACAGGGGATGTTGTGATGGGTGTGGGATCTACAGGGACATTGTGATGGGTCCAGGACCCACGGGGGATGTTGTGATGGGTGCTGGACCCACGGGGGATGTTGCGATGGGTGCTTGATCCACAGGGGACATTGTGATGGGTCTAGGATCAGTAGGGGATGTTGCGATGGGTGCAGGACCCACGGGGGATGTTGTGATGGGTGCTTGATCCACAGGGGACATTGTGATGGGTCCAGGACCCACGGGGGATGTTGTGATGGGTGCTGGACCCACGGGGGATGTTGCGATGGGTGCTTGATCCACAGGGGACATTGTGATGGGTCTAGGATCAGTAGGGGATGTTGCGATGGGTGCAGGACCCACGGGGGATGTTGCGATGGGTGCTTGATCCACAGAGGACATTGTGATGGGTCTAGGATCAGTAGGGGATGTTGCGATGGGTGCAGGACCCACGGGGGATGTTGTGATGGGTGCTTGATCCACAGGGGACATTGTGATGGGTCTAGGATCAGTAGGGGATGTTGCGATGGGTGCTGGACCCACGGGGGATGTTGTGATGGGTGCTTGATCCACAGGGGACATTGTGATGGGTCTAGGATCAGTAGGGGATGTTGCGATGGGTGCAGGACCCACAGGGGATGTTGTGATGGGTGTGGGATCTACAGGGACATTGTGATGGGTCCAGGACCCACGGGGGATGTTGTGATGGGTGCTGGACCCACGGGGGATGTTGCGATGGGTGCTTGATCCACAGGGGACATTGTGATGGGTCCAGGACCCACGGGGGATGTTGCGATGGGTGCAGGACCCACAGGGGATGTTGTGATGGGTGCTGGACCCACGGGGGATGTTGCGATGGGTGCTTGATCCACAGAGGACATTGTGATGGGTCTAGGATCAGTAGGGGATGTTGCGATGGGTGCAGGACCCACGGGGGATGTTGTGATGGGTGCTTGATCCACAGGGGACATTGTGATGGGTCTAGGATCAGTAGGGGATGTTGCGATGGGTGCAGGACCCACGGGGGATGTTGCGATGGGTGCTTGATCCACAGAGGACATTGTGATGGGTCTAGGATCAGTAGGGGATGTTGCGATGGGTGCAGGACCCACGGGGGATGTTGTGATGGGTGCTGGACCCACGGGGGATGTTGCGATGGGTGCTTGATCCACAGGGGACATTGTGATGGGTCTAGGATCAGTAGGGGATGTTGCGATGGGTGCAGGACCCACAGGGGATGTTGTGATGGGTGTGGGATCTACAGGGACATTGTGATGGGTCCAGGACCCACGGGGGATGTTGTGATGGGTGCTGGACCCACGGGGGATGTTGCGATGGGTGCTTGATCCACAGGGGACATTGTGATGGGTCTAGGATCAGTAGGGGATGTTGCGATGGGTGCAGGACCCACAGGGGATGTTGTGATGGGTGTGGGATCTACAGGGACATTGTGATGGGTCCAGGACACACAGGGGATGTTGTGATGGGTGCTGGACCCGCAGGGGATGTTGCGATGGGTGCAGGACCCACGGGGGATGTTGTGATGGGTGCTTGATCCACAGGGGACATTGTGATGGGTGCAGGACCCACAGGGAAAATTGCAATGGGTGGAGGACCCACAGGGGATGTTTTGATGGGTTCTATGATGGCGTGACTGGCTGGGTCGATGAAGGGAGAGCAGTGGATGTTGTCTCTCGACTTCAGTAAGGCGTTTGGCACAGTTGCCCATAACATCCTCACGGGCACGCTAAGGAGGTGTGGGTTGGAGGAGAGGACAGTGAGGTGGATTGAGAACGGGCTCAACATTCATCAGTGACCTGGAAGATGGGACAGAGTGTCCCCTCAGCAGGTTGGCTGGTGACACCAAGCTGGGAGGGGTGGCTGATACGCCAGCAGGCCGTGCTGGCATCCAGCGAGACCTGGGCAGGCTGGAGAGCTGGGCCCAGGGGAACCTCATGAAATCCAACAAGAGCCAGTGCAAGGTCCTGCCCCTGGGGAGGGACAACCCCCCGCACCAGCACAGGCTGGGGGCTGAACTACTGGAAAGCGGCTCTGCTGGTGGACAACAAGCTGACCGTGAGCCAGCAACGTGCCCTTGGGGCCAAGGAGGCCAATGGGATCCTGGGCTGCATGAAAAGGAGTGTGGCCAGCAGGGTGAGGGACGTTATCCCCACCTCTGCTCTGCCCTAGGGAGACCACATTTGGAGTGCTGTGTCCAGTTCTGGGCCCCCCAGTTTAAGAAGGACATGGAACTGCTGGAGCAAGGCCAGCGCAGAGCTACCAAGGTGCTCAGGGGACTGGAGCATCTCCCTTGGGAGGAAAGGCTGAGAGACCTGGGCTTGTTCAGCCTGGAGAAGGGAAGGCTGAGGGGGGATCTCATCAATGCCTATAAATACCTGAAGGGTGGGTGTCAGGGGGATGGGGCCGGGCTCTTTTCAGTGGTGCCCAACGCCAGGCCAAGGGGCCACGGGCACAAGCTGGAACACGGGAAGTTCCACCTGAACGTGAGGACAAACCCCTTCCCTGTGCGGGTGCCAGAGCAGGGGCACAGGCTGCCCAGAGGGGCTGTGGGGTCCCTTCCCTGGAGACATTCGCCCCCCGCCTGGACGCGGCCCTGTGCCCCTGCTCTGGGGGTGCCTGCTCACGCAGGGGGTGGGACGGGGTGAGCTCCAGAGGTCCCTTCCAGCCCCCACCATTCTGGGATTCTGTGGGTGCTGGATCCACAGGGAACATTGCAATGGGTGCAGGATCAGTAGAGGATGTTGTGATGGGTGCAGGATCCACAGGGGACATTGGGAAGTGTTCTGGATCCACAGGAGATGTTGTGATGGGTGCTGGATCCACAGGGGTCATTGTGATGGGTGCAGGACCCACAGGAGATGTTGCAGTGGGTCTAGGATCCACAGGGGTCATTGTGATGGGTGCAGGACCCACAGGAGATGTTGCAGTGGGTCTAGGATCCACAGGGGTCATTGTGATGGGTGCAGGACCCACAGGAGATGTTGCGATGGGTCTAGGATCAGTAGCTGGTCCAATGGGTGTAGGACTCACAGGTGACTTTGTGATGGGTGCAGGATCCACAGGGGACATTGTGATGGGTGAGGGATCCATAGGAGATGTTGAGACGGGTGCTGGATCCACAGATGTTCCACTGGGTGCAGGATCCACGGGGGATGTTGTTATGGGTGCAGGACCCACCAGGGACGTTGTGATGGGTGCGCAGGACCCACCAGGGACGTTGTGATGGGTGCAGGATCCACGGGGGATGCTGTGATGGGTGCAGGACCCACCAGGGACGTTGTGATGGGTGCAGGATCCACCCCGGCCCTTGCTAATATCATTTAATATTCCTTTACTCTTGCAAATGCCTTTGGACGGATAAATCGCATGGGCGACGCCCCCAGCTGCACCCCAACACCCTTCGGAGCCCTCCACTCTTCCCCCCCCCAAAATCTCATCAACTTGATGGAAACGCATTAACGGCGTATTTCCCCCAGTGACCCCCCTCATTCGCTGCCTCCGGGGGGAGGTTGGGGGACGGGGAGGGGGGAATGGGTGTTTTTCTGAGATGAATTAGAAAAATCCCTTATGGGGCTTCCTGAGAACTGCAAACCCACCCTGCATCTGCTGCGCGTCCTTGCCAAAGCCTTATCTGAGCTTCAGAAGAAAAAACAACAACAAAAAAGGAAGATCAGGAGGAGCCAAATATCTCCTGTCTCCTGAAATCTGCCTCTCCGGAGACCCTGGGGGACGATCGATCCACGCCGGGCAGAAAGTTGGCGGATTCCACCACTTTCACAAGCTGTTCTTTAAATTTTTTTTTTAATGGTGAAGGGGGGCCGGGAGGGCTGTGTGTTAAAAGAAGGGGCAGTATGCAAGAGAAAACCCATTTCTTGGTGGCTGAGCTCGTGTCAGTGCCTCCTTTCTCTTCTTCTCGCCTTTCCCTGGGGAAATTTGGAAGCAGGGAGGTACTGAGGTAAGAGATTTTTATCTCCGTTGTAGGCGTCCATCGCTCCCTTAAACCCTCTCCCTTCAAACCGCGTGAATCCGAGCAGCCGCTGCCTTCAAACGGCTTAAAATCGCACGAAGTCGGGCAGAAAAAAAAAATAATAAACTCCTGAAAAAGCACCCGATTTGGTGCAAAGGAGGCTCCTGCTGCTCCAGAGGACGTGGGCGCTCATCAAATCCCCCCCCTCGCATCGTGTGTCCTCCGTCCTGCCTCGGTTTCTCTTCTTCCAGCCAGGAAAACAACTAGATGGGTTATTTTTTTCACCCCAAACTCCTCCAATGTATGCCTAGTTTTGCTCCCGAGGGGCTGGGGGGGGATTCCCATAGGCAGCACCTCTGGGTTCTGTCCCCAGGTTGGGGCAAAATGGGTTAAAAACCAGGAATTCTTGTTTTTTCTCAACTCTAAGTCAACAATAAAAAGAATAACTTTGATAATCATGCAAATCTTTTAAAAATAGTGAAAATAATTCATCCCACTGCCATCATTGAGTGCTTCATCAGTTTGTTGGGTGTTTTTTTTTTTAGTTTTTACTGTTTTTTCATGATTTTGCAGGAGCTGCGATGAAGCTTCCCTTCACTTTCCTGCTCCTGATGTCAGGTAGGCTAAAAAAAATTAAGATTTTTCTTCTGAGGACGCTGCAAGGTGGAAAAGTGACGGGTGATGGTCATTCCTGGGTTAATATTTCCCCCCCTCCCCTTTCTCTTCTCCAGGAGCCGTGGTGGACGCCCAACCGGTGCAAGAAAAAGGTGGGTATTTGGGTTGCATTAACAGTATTTCCACCCAAAACGGGGTCGTTTCTGCTTTAATTTGGGAAGCGGGAAGGGAGCAGAGCCTCCTCCCAGCTACACCGTGGGGATACGGAAGTCAAACGTTCTGGTTTTGCACTGTTTGTCCTCAAATCTGCGTGTACCCCACGGGGCGATTCCCTTCAGCCCCAGTTTCACCCCCAACCGTTGGACGCCCAAGTCAAGCCCGTGTTTAGGTAACCTGGAGCACAGGCCCCATTTAAAAATCAGGAATCCCAAACCTGGTGGGCTTCACCCCAAAGTGCATGAGGTTGGGAGGGTTTGGGGGGAGGGGAGTGTCCCCCAACACCTCAACCTCTGCCTTCCTGCAGCATCCCTGCTCTACCCCTACGGTCTGGACCAGCATGACCGTATGACCCCCAAGCTTGACGATGGGACATCAGAGGAGGTCTCCCTCACTATGCCTTTCACCTTCTACAGCAAAAAGTACCAAAGCCTTTACGTACGTGAGTCAAAATTCCACGTTTTCCTTGCACGTCTCTCAATTTTCCGATTTCCCCTCTTTTTTTTTTGCTATTTTTCCAGTCCTTTTTGTCATCCCCTCCCCAACAAAATCTACCTCTCCATGGGATTGACCTGGTTGCCTTAATATAAGGCTTTTTTCTGGCGCACCAAAGCATCTTCATATGGTTGGTGGGTCTTGGGAGGAGACCTGCACCCTTCTGGAGCAGTGGTTGGGAGATCCATGGACAAGTTTAGGTTGTCACATCCCACCACCGCCCTCTTTCTGCTAGAGCTGTAGGCGCGATAGCGACCTAAACACCTCCAATATGGTCGCAGAGATGCAGAAGCCGGTGGTAAGACCACGTCTGGATCCTGCGTCCGTCTCCAGGGCGCCACAACCATGTCAAGGTGTTGACCCCGTGGTAGGGCTCCAACGTAAGTTGCCGGCACGTCAGGGTTGACCCCGTGGTGTCTTTTACAGGTGAACAACAACGGTGTGATTTCCTTTAACAGCCGGGTGAAACAATACACCCCTGACCCCCTCCCCCTGGCTGACGGACGCGCCTTCGTGGCCCCGTACTGGGCGGACGTGGACAACGTGCAGGGAGGGGATGTCTTCTACCGAGAGACCACCGACCCGACCCTGCTGGCGCGCATCACCAAGAACATCAACGAATACTTCCCCAAGATCTCCTACACCGCCAAATGGGCATTCGTGGCCACCTGGGACCACGTGGCCTACTTTGGCTCTACCTCCAATAAGGTAAGGTCCACGGTCGTGACCTGAAGGCCAGGTAAGGTCACGCACGTGAAAACTAATTTATCCCACCCTGATTTGGTGGAGGGAACAAGCACGTGGCCGCGGACGAGTGCGTTTTGGAGGGCAAAATGAATCGTGGCCTCGGGTCCATCAATTTGATGACCAAGGATCGAGACAAGCTCGATTTGTTGGCCTTCCCAACCCATTCATTCGATCTCGTAACCCACGTGTTGGCCTTATGACCCACATGTTGGCCTTACGACCCGCTCGTGGGCTCGCCTACCCCACTTGTTGTCCTTGTGACCCATCTGTCGGACCGGCAACGCTTTTGCCGTCCTTACATTCCATCTGTTGGCCTTCGTGACCCACCCATGGGCCGTCACAACCCCATTTGTCAGATCACGGCCCATTTGTTGGCCTTACAATCTATTTGCTGGCCTTTGTGACCTCTTCCTTGGCCTTCACGTTCCGTCTGTGGCCTTCACGACCCATTTGTTGGCCTCCATGACCCATCCATTGGTCTTTACGACCCATTCATTTGCCTTCCGGATATTTGAGGTGAACGTGTGTCCTTCAGTCCCTCTGTCCTACCTGCCAGCCCTGGACGGGTACAAACACCCCTTGGAGCTCCTCAACTCTCCCGAGGTGCTGACATGCAGATGTCACATCCAAACCTTTACTCCCTGATTAATTTATGGTTTTTTTTCCTGTCCTGTTCCTCCGTCCACCTCGTGCAGAGGAAAAGGCTATGGTAGAGCACCAAAAGCACTCACCTGAAGGTAGACACCAAAAAACCCAGCCTGGATGGGCCGTGTTTGACCAAGATGGTTTCCTTGCACAGCTCTGGGCAAGGAGTCCACACCTGGGTGCAGCCCTCAGGGCTAAATCCCATCCGTAACTGCTCATCCCACCATCGATGGCGTCATCTCCCCCTTCCTTTTTGCAGGGGAACACCTTCCAAGCCGCCCTGACCACTGACACCGAGACGTCCTTCATCATCCTCAACTATTGGGACATCCAGTGGACTACGGGCTCAGCAAGCGGCGGTGACATCGAAACAGGTCTCGGCGGCACCCCGGCCCATGTAGGTGGGGCTGAACGAAAAGCAGAGGGAAACGGGATGAAGGGAGTTGATGAATGGGGGAGGACATTGACCAGTAATGGGTTTTTTTTTGGGGGGACAACACCAGGTTTGCCAAAGGTGGGTCTTTGGCCCACAACTTTTTGGGGGAAAACAACACCGATTGTAGGACTTTGGCCCATCATCTTTTTTGTAGAAGGCCATGCCGAAGGTAAGTTGGCCCATGATGTTTTTTGGGGGACAACACCAGGTTCATCCAAGACTGGAAGTCCCCCCATTTTGGGGGTGGGACACAACAATGCCAGTGGGAGGACGGTGGCCCACAACATTTTGGGGGGAAAATGCCATGTTCACTCACGGTAGGAGGTTGTCCCATATCATCTTCTGGGGCCGGCGATGCCAAAGGTCAGATGTTGGGTTGATGGTTGGACTTGATGCTCCTAGAGGTCTTTTCCAACCTTAATGAGTCTACGTTGGCCCACAACACTTTCTGGTGACAACACAGTTGAGGGTAGGAGGTTGGCCGGTAACATTTTTGGGGGACAACACCAGGTTCCGAAGGTTGGACGTTGGCCCATAACAGGTTTTGGGGGGACACCGTCACCACCAGGACGCGGTTGCCCCACGCTATTAATCCCTCTGAATCCTCTATTTTGGCTCATTTTTTTCTAGGCCGGCTTCAACAGCGGAGATGAAACCAACTTCTACAACATCCCCGGCTCCCAGACCGAAGCCATCATCAACATCACCAAGACCTCCAACGTCAACGTCCCAGGGCGTTGGGTCTTCCAGGTGGACAACTTTAAGGTGACGGGGGTCCCCACGGAGGCACCCAAGGGCGCCAAAAGCAACAACTGCTTTTTGTAAGTTGGGTTTTTGGGGGTGGAAACCTGAAAAAAAGGGAGAATTGAGACTTCCTTGGCAAACCCTTTCCTTCTCTTGAGTTCTTGGTTTCTTCCCACAGATAAATCGAGGCACCCGGGGCAGAGGGACCGTCCCCGTTGTCCCCACCCCGTCCTTGTCCCCCCGTCACGCGCGTAGGGCGGGTCGCACGGAGGGATGCATCAACCCCTACCGGAGCAATAAAACTGCAGCTGAGACATCACGGCTCCCGTGTCGGCTTCATTTCTCGCGCGTGTCCGTGTGCTTGTAGGGGCTTTTGGGGCTGGACGGCCGCAAATGCGTCATTTTTTGGCCGCTTTGCGCAGTAATTTATGGGGTTTTTGCATTCTGTGTGCATGAATTTACAATTTTTTGCCCTCTGCATACACAAATATATGGGGGGTTTGTGTCTCTATACACAAATTTAGGATTTGTTGCCCTCCGCGCCCATGAATTTATGATTTTTTTTGGTACCCCAGGCATGCGATGATGACTTTTTGCCCGTTGTGGGCACAAATTTATGATTTTTCTTGCCTGCACGTTCAGGAATTTGTGATTTTTTTGCACTCTGGGCACAAATTTATGATTCTTTATGCCTCTCTGTCTGCATTTATGATTTTTTTTTGTATCTGTGTGCACAAATTTATGATTTATTGCCCTCGGTGTGTGTGAATTTATTACTTTATTTACTCTATCTGTAAAAATTTATTAAGTTTTGCCTTCTGCATGCAAAAATTTATGATTTTTTTGGCTTTTTTGTGCACAAATTCATGATTTTCACCCTCTGTGTGCAAGAATTGATGATTTTCTTGCCTCTCTCTGCACAAGTTTATTAAATTATTTTTGCCTGGGTGCATGGATTGAATTTGTTGGATTCTACGTGCAAACATTTATGATGTTTTGTCCCATTTTTATGAACCTATGATTCTTTTGCCCTCTGTGTGGTAGGAATTCCTGATATTTTTTTTGCACTATGTGCACAAATTTGTAATTTTTGCCCTCTGCATGCATAAATTTACCATTTTTTTGCCCTCTGTGAGCACAACTCTCTTCTTTTTTCTCATTCTATGCACATGAAATTTTTTTTTGCCTGTGTGCGTGATTTTTTTTGCACTCTGTGCATAAATTAATGATTTCTTGTGCTTTATGTCACATGTTTATGATTTTCTTCCCCTCTTTTGCAGAAATTTAGGAAATTTTTTTGCCCTCTGGGAGCACGGGAGGGAGAATTTCTGCTCTTAAGCTTTCCCTGCCTGCGAAAAAGTGTCACATAGCTTTCTGAAAATAAAACAAAAGGAAAAAAAAAAGGAAAAAAAAGAAGAAAAAAAAAAAAAGCTCCAAACTCAGGGTCTCTGAGCAGGAAAAAAAAAAACAACATCCAAACCCAAAATGCCAAAAAATTCTTTCCAAATCCTCTGGCCTCATTTTATTTGTGATAATCCTGGATTTTCCCTCTGTTTATGGTCATTTTACTACAGGGACACGAGGTCTGGGTTGTGCCAAAAGCCCAAGTGATGAATTTAGGGGAAAAATACAGATTTTACAGGGGAAAAAAAATCACCTAAAAACCACAAAGTGGGAAATTTTAACTAAAGAGGAGGTTTTTTTCCCCCAAGGAGGAAGCGGCTGTGCCCGTGGCCGACACCCGCCGTACACCGTCCCACAGCACCCCACGGGCGAGGCGCCGGCACCCACAACCCACCCGCGTGTGCCCTGAACACCCACCACGCGCGACGCTGCGCAGACCCGCCGCGCCCGCAACGCGCGACAGGCGACGCGGCCCGAGCACGCCCGGATCCCCACCACACGCTCTGACGTGGCACAACACACAAACACACACAACCTGACCCAAACACCCCAACGCTTTGCACCCACAGCACGCGCTGACGTGACACAACACACACCCCATGGCATAAACACCCCAAGACACACTTTGACGTGACACAACACACACAACGTGGCACAAACACCCCAAAAACCCACAACATGCGCTGACATGACACAACACACACACACACAACGTGGCATAAACACCCCAAGACACACTTTGACGTGACACAACGCAAAAACACACAACCTGGCACAAACACCCCAACGCTTTGCACCCACAGCACGCGCTGACGTGACACAACACACACAACCTGGCACAAACACCCCAAAAACCCACAACACACTCTGACGTGACACAACACACACACACACACAACCCGACCCATACACCCCAACGCTTTGCACCCACCACATGCTCTGACGTGACACAACACACCCACACACAACTTGGCACAAACACCCCCAAAACACGCCCTGACGTGACACAACACACACAACCTGGCACAAACACCCCAAGACACACTTTGACGTGACACAACACACACAACCTGGCACAAACACCCCCACAACATGCTTTGATGTGACACAACACACACAACGTGGCACAAACACCCCAAAAACCCACAACACGCCCTGACGTGGCACAACACACACACACACAACTTGACACAAACACCCCAAGACACACTTTGACGTGACACAACACACACACACACACAACTTCACCCAAACACCCCAACGCTTTGCACCCACAGCACGCGCTGACGTGACACAACACACACCCCATGGCATAAACACCCCAAGACACACTTTGACGTGACACAACACACACAACCTGGCACAAACACCCCCACAACATGCTTTGATGTGACACAACACACACAACGTGGCACAAACACCCCCACAACATGCTTTGATGTGACACAACACACAAAACTTGGCAAAAACATCCCAAAAACCCACAACAGGCTTTGATGTGACACAACACACACACACACAACGTGGCATAAACACCCCAAGACACACTTTGACGTGACACAACGCAAAAACACACAACCTGGCACAAACACCCCAACGCTTTGCACCCAAAACACGCCCTGACGTGACACAACACACACAACCTGGCACAAACACCCCCAAAACACACTCTGACATGGCACAACACACACACACAACCTGGCACAAACACCCCAAAAACCCACAACACACTCTGACGTGACACCACACCCACACACAACTTGGCACAAACACCCCCAAAACACGCCCTGACGTGACACAACACACACAACCTGGCACAAACACCCCAAGACACACTTTGACGTGACACAACACACACAACCTGGCACAAACACCCCCACAACATGCTTTGATGTGACACAACACACAAAACTTGGCAAAAACATCCCAAAAACCCACAACAGGCTTTGATGTGACACAACACACACACACACAACGTGGCATAAACACCCCAAGACACACTTTGACGTGACACAACGCAAAAACACACAACCTGGCACAAACACCCCAACGCTTTGCACCCACAGCACGCGCTGACGTGACACAACACACACAACCTGGCACAAACACCCCCAAAACACACTCTGACATGGCACAACACACACACACAACCTGGCACAAACACCCCAAAAACCCACAACACACTCTGACGTGACACCACACCCACACACAACTTGGCACAAACACCCCCAAAACACGACCTGACGTGACACAACACACACAACGTGGCACAAACACCCCCACAACATGCTTTGATGTGACACAACACACAAAACTTGGCACAAACACCCCAAAAACCCACAACACGCCCTGACGTGACACAACACACACACACACACACACAACCTGACCCAAACCCCCCAACGCTTTGCACCCACAACGTGCTGTGAGGTGACACAACGCACACCATGACACAAATACCCCCAAACATTGTACCCGCAAGAACTGACATGTAACACACACCCACACACAGAACTTGGCACAAACACCCCCAAAATGTTGCCCCTACAACGCGCCCTGACGTGACACGACACCCCCAACAACAACAACTTCGCACGACCCCCCCCAACCGTCCCTCTAGTCCCAAAAGGTATTTTTTTGGGGGGAAAAACTCTCCCTCCCCCCCTTTTTTCCTTTTTTTTTTTGCCTTTTTTGGCCCATTTCTGCAAAAATAATAATCCCCAAACCCACCCATTTTGTCCCCCTCACCCTCGCTTGTAATTTTGGGGCAATTTCAACCTCTCCATCAATAAAAAAAAATCTCTATTTAATAATTCTGGGGGTTTTTTTTGCCTTTTGCATCAACCCCCGGCCTGACTTTAATCAAAACAATATTTTCCTCCCCGTTTTTCACCTTTTTTGCTTGCCAAAAATGATGTCAAAGCTCCGGGTGGGTCAGTCCCTCGGGGTCATCTGTAGTTGTCATTTTCTTTTTTCCCATTTCTGCAAAAAATAATAAAGGGAGGAGCAGGAGCCGGCTGCCCCAGGGTCGCTCTCAGCATTTGCATCAAAGATTTAAGGACAAACTGGAGCTTTTTGGGGCTGGATAAAAAGACAGAGGCAGGTAAGGTTAAATTTATATATTATTTTAAATTTTTTGATACATATATATAAATGAATTTAATATTTTTTGTGGCAAAGAGCCCAAAGTGTGAACGCACATCTGGAAATTCCTCAAATATCCTCCCCAGCCCTGGGTTTGTTCCCAGTAGCAGCTGAATTTGACTGTTTCTGGGAGGGTTTAGGCAGGAAAAAGGGGGGAAAGGGGGGAGGAGAGGGAAAAAAGGGGGAAGAAAGGGAAAAAAGAGGGGATCTGGGGGGGGGAAGAGAAAAAATGGGGCAAAATAAACAAGGGAAATAGGGAAGAAAAAGAAAAAGAGGGAAAATGGAAAAAAGGGGGAAGGAGAAAAAAAAGGAGAGAAATGGTAAAAAGGAAAAAAGAGGAAAAGGGAAAAAAGGGGAAAAGATGAGAAAAAAGGGGGGAGGTGGGGGGGAAAAAGCAAATATGGTCAGAGGAGAGCTTGAATTTTGTAAAAAATTCGGGGGGAGCCAAACGCAGCGTTTCCATGGAGACGGGACGTGATGGGGGGGTCGGCCTTGGATGGGGGGAGGGTGGCCGTAAGTGGCAGAAACAAGCAGATTTTGGGTTTAGGTGCAAGTGCAATAAAATATAGATTTTTGGGGGCTGGGTGTATGTGCAATAAATTATGATTTTGGGGATGAGTATGAGTGGGGAAAAAACCCCAGGTTTTGGGGGTATACGTGAGTGGAAAAACCAGGCTTTTGGGGCAAACGCAATAAAACACTCATTTTGTGGATGAGTCCAAGGGCATAAACCGCAGATTTTTGGGGAGATGTGTGAGTCCGAGCGCAAAAACATGTTGAATTTTGGGACTTGTACGAGCGCAATAAACCTCAGAATTTTGGGCCATGGGCAAACACAAATGCAATTTAAAAAAAATAAAAAAATAAAATCAGATAATTGGATCATTTTCTTACCTTCTACAGCCAAAACACCATGGATGGCAGCCCGGGCCTGGGAAAAACTGATGTGCTGCTGCGGGTCTGGACTGTCGTGATATGGGGTGAGTCCAAACAGGGTGGGGAATTGTAGAATTACCTGTAAAATACACACACGCACACACACAAAAAATTGTGAATCGTCTCAAAATACGATTTTCCAGTGCAAGAAGCCACGTTTCACCCCCACCCCCGTACTCTGAAATGATTGAGAAGAGACGAAATTTCCCCTGTAACATGTAGAGGGGAAACTAAGAGGCAAAGAGCCCACCCAAGGCATGTTTGGGGAGGATTGGTTGAAAATAGGGCAATTTTCCCCCTGGTCACAACCCAGCGCCAGTCGTGGTCCTTCTGAGCCCGTCTGCCCACATTCCCACCCCCATGGCCTTTCGGAGGTGAAAGGGGACACCTTAAAAATCTCAATTGCTCCCTTCAAATTCCTCTGTCCGGCACAAAACCCACCCAAAAACCTCATCTTTTGCCCAGGGAATTAATTGTTATTTCGTCAAACTGCTTGTTGTCCCAGTTATAGTCCTCGAAAGGAACTCCTTCAATTCAACATTTGTTCAAACCAACAGACCTTGTTTCTCCAACTTGATAAGCCATCAAATCAATAGTTCGTCAAACTGAAAGTCCATCAGATCAATAGTTGATCAAAAGCCCATCAAATCAATAGTTCATCAGATCAATAGTTGATCAAAAGTCCATCAAATCAATAGTTCATTAAATCAAGTCTATCAAATCAATAGTTCGTCAAATCAATAGTTTGTCAGAGTAAAAGTCCATTGAATCAATAGTTCATCAAATCAAAAGGCCATAAAATCAATAGTTCATTAAATCAAGGGTATAAAATCAATACTTCATCAAATCAATAATTAATCAAATCAATAGTTGATCAAATCAAAATTCCATCAAATCAAAATTCCATCAAATCAAAAGTCCATCAAATCAATAGTTCATCAAATCAATAGTTCATTAAATCAAGTCTGTAAAATCAATAGTTCATCAGAGCAAGAGTTCATAAAATGAATAGTTCATCAAATCAATAGTTCGTCAAACTGAAAGTCCATCAGATCAATAGTTGATCAAAAGTCCATCAAATCAATAGTTCATCAGATCAAGAGTTCATTAAATCAATAGTTCGTCAGGTCAAGTCAATCAATTCAATAGTTCATTAAACCAAGTCTATCAAATCAAGTCCATCAAATCAATAGTTTGTCAAATTGAAACTTCATCAGATCAATAGCTGATCAAATCAAAATTCCACCAAACCGAAAGCCCACCGAGCCGCTCTTCCTTATCTGCCAAGACTAGACCAGGTGCCACCCCAGGCCCAGCCTGGCTCTTGGTGCCCAGCCTGGGCTGCCAGTGCTGACCTCAGGGGTGATGACGGCACTGACGGCAAATTCTCCTCTTCCCGCGGCTTTTCTAGGTGTTTTTTACTTGCCCGGCGTCGCCGCGCCAGCTCCGCATCACCTGGGGGAAGACTTTGTGGTGGCCTTCATGCAAAACGGTTTGCAGCAGACCCTCAGCAGCGACTTCAAGCTGCTCATCACAGGTTATTCGCCCTTCACGTCCGTAACCATCTCCATGAAGAAGCCGGGCTTGAGGATGACGGTGCAGACAACCACGGGCCAAACCATGCTCGTGAAGATCCCGCCCCAAGCAGAGATGGTGGGGATGAAACTCTTCGACAATGCTGTGGTGGTGAGGGCCAACAACGCCATCTCCTTGGTGATGGTCAATGAGAAACCCACCTCGGTTGACTCAGCCGTGGTCTACCCGGTGCACAGCTGGGGCAGGGAGTACCACGTTGTGACGCCCAACGTCGGCACCGACCACTACGGCGAGTTTGTGGTGGCCGCTTGGGATGAGCCCACCACGGTTGACGTGCACCTCAAAGCCACGGTGACCTACCAAGGCCGGTCTTACCCCCGGGGCTCAGTGCTCCCCCTCAGGCTGGAGCCCTTCCAAGCAGCCCAACTCCAAAGCCCGTCTGATATGTCTGGCACAAGAATCGTGGCGCAGAAACCTGTGGCCGTCTTCACCGGCCACACTTGCTTGGCCAGGTTCACCCACTGCGACCATTTGGTGGAGCAACTCCAGCCCGTTTCCAGCTGGGGCACCACCTTCATCGTACCGCCGTTGCCTTTCGAGACTCAGTCCGATATCATCTACGTCTCCACCTCCCAACCGACGCGCGTGGAGTCTCAACACGGCGTGACCAAGGCCGTCCGGCAGCTACGGCCCAGCCGGTCGACGCTCTACGGACTCCAAGCCTTAAATACTTTGTACCTCTCCGCCGACGCCGGCATCCAGGTTATTTTTTTTGCCGACGGAGGTCATAAAGACGCCACCTCTTACGACCCGTTCTTTATGACCGTCCCAGATATCTCCAGCTACTGCCAATCCTACAACATCTTTGCCCTGGACGATTACGATAATTACGCCCTGCTGATAGCCAAGACCTCGGAGACATCCGGGCTGACGATCAACAAAACGCCGTTGAGAAACGCCGTGTGGAAACCGGTCCCCGGCACCGATTACTCCTGGGCCGGGCACGGTTTGGGCAGACAATTCGCCGTCCATACGGTGGAGCACAAGACGTCCCCCTTCGGGTTGCTCAGCGTGGGGATCCGACAGGAAAAAGCCTACGGGTCGGCGGCCGTGTGCGACAGCGGTGAGCGCCCCGAGGCCGCCTCCAGCTCCCTCCGCCCCCTTTTTGCTTCCCTCCTGCAAATCGAGTTCATCCCTCCGAGCCAGGTGCCGGTCACATCCCCTTTCCATGCCCATGGCTGATAAACCCTGAGCTTGCACCTAGAAGAGTATCTAAATTTAGCTATTTTTAGCCAAAACTGAGCTTTTCTCTCGTAGCACAAGGATAGGCAGGTCTGAAAGGGGATAATTCATCCAGCATGGCTTTGGAGGGGATAATTCTTCTATAGAAATATCATTTATAAGTAATCTATAAATAAATAATCTATAAATAATCTGTAAAGTAATAATCTATAATTAAATAATCGATAGAAGGAGCCTCAAGCGATCAACCCAGATGTTCAAATCTAAGCTTAAAGTGGCAAAACCTACCTGGGATAAATGTTTATCTATAAATAATCTATAAATAAATCATCTATAATTAAATAATCAATGGAAGGAGCCTCAAATGATCAACCCAGATGTTCAAGTCTAATCTTAAGGTGGCTAAACCTACCTGGGATAAATTTTTATCTATAAATAATCTATAAATAAATAATCTATAATTAAACAATAAATAGAAGGAGCCTCATATGATCAACCCAGATGTTCAAGTCTAAGCTTAAGGTGGCTAAACCTACCCGGGGTAATTTTTAATCTGTAAATAATCTATAAATAAATAATCTATAATTAAACAATAAATAGAAGGAGCCTCAAATGATCAACCCAGACGTTCAAGTCTAAGCTTAAGGTGGCTAAACCTACCTGGGATAAATGTTTATCTATAAATAATCTCTAGATAAATAAGCTATAATTAAACAATAAATAGAAAGAGCCTCAAATGATCAACCCAGACATTCAAGTCTAAGCTTAAGGTAGCTAAACCTACCCAGGGTAATTTTTTATCTGTAAATAATCTATAAATAAATAAGCTATAAATAATCTGTAAAGTAATAATCTATAATTAAATAATCAATTGAAGGAGCTTCAAGCGATCAACCCAGACATTCAAGTCTAAGCTTAAGGTGGCTAAACCTACCTGGGATAAATTTTTATCTATAAATAACCTATAAATAAATCATCTATAATCAATCAATGGCAGGAGCCTCAAACGATCAACCCAGACGTTCAAATCTAAGCTCAAAGTGACTAAACCTCCCTGGAATAAAGCCTGGCTTTAATACAGGAGAGAGCTGGAGGTACTGGTTGACCGCCCACGGCGTCAGCGCCGCCTGCGGCATCCGCGAGGCCGAGTCACCCCCCGCAAACCATTTGTGACCTCTTCCAGATCCCTGCCGGCTCGTGCGGTGCCGCGCGAAGGAGACGTGCAAGGCGGAGAAGGGGGCGGCCGTGTGCGCGCACGACTACATGGGAACCTGCACGGGGTCACCGTCGCTGCAGTACCACACCTTCGACGGGGTGACCGTGGGCATCCGGGGTGGCTGCGCCTACACCGTCGCCAAGTATTGCGGCAACGATCCCGCCCTGGTGCCTTTCGTCGTGGAGGAGAAGAAGAGCGAAGGCCACGCGGAGGAGTGGTTGACCGACGTCTACGTGTACAACTACAACATCTCCATCCACACAGGAGAAGGAGGCAAAATACAGGTGGGTTTTTCCAGGCTGTGGCAATTCCGGACAAAGCCTTTCGTGCCGAGTGGAAAAAGGGTAAAACGTCGCGGCGGGAGAGGTTGAACTATTGAAAAAAAAAGAAATGAGGGGAGATCCACCAAAACCACCGAGTATTGGGAAATTTTGCATTACAAATCAAGGCGTGGCGAAGGAAGGGTGTTTTGTACCTGGCTCGAGTTGCCCTCAGAGGTGTCTCCCGTTAAACCATGCTCAAGTTTTGGTCAACATCATGAAAAAGGGAATTTTATGGATGTAGTTCGACCATGAGGTTGGCTTTATCCGTGGGGTCCACCAACCACGGAGGCCTACCGCAAACAGGGAGCCTACGTGAGACTTAAGTCTGTTTTGCAAGGTTAGAAGAGGTTTTTTTCCCAGCTGTCCGGTTGGATGGTCTTAACATAAACGGGGTTTTAAGCTCAGAAGTCGAAGGAGATGGTTCTCCCATGACACACTGGCGTTTTGATCTTTTCCTGCTAAAGCATATCTACAAGACGTGGGGCAAAACTGATGGTTTATGCTCATAATTGCCTTCTTCCTGAAAGAAATTTCTCTTTCTCATTGTATTTATATGATTTTTCTTTTTTTTTGGGGGGGGGGGGGGGGGGAGGGGGACGTTTGCGCACTCTTAGCAAAGCCACCACCCGATGCGATTTCATCCTCCTTCTTCTCCTTTCCTCCAAGGTCAACAACAAACTCACCAACCTACCGGCCACCCTGGAAGCGGGGAAGATCCAGATCTCCCAAAACGAGGGTCGGACCATCCTGCAAACGGATTTTGGGCTGCAGTTGACCTACGACGACGACCGGGCCGTGATGGTGGCGGTGCCCAGCAGCTATTTTGGGGCCACCTGTGGACTCTGCGGCAACTTCAACGAGGACACGGAAGACGAGATGACATTTTCCAATGGAACTCAAGCTTCCAGTGTGGAGGATTGGGCCGAGAGCTGGCGAAATCCCTCCTGCCAGGATGATTGTGGAGACCAGGGGATGCTGCAGGGCACGGAAGGCTGTGGTGAGCTCAGATGGGGGGGTCCCTGAGCATTCTGGGGAGAAAGAAGGGGATCTGCATGAGGATCTGGCTGTGGGGGTACCTTAGAGTTGCTGCCCGGCCCACCAAGTTAATGCTTGTAGGCATCAACTTAGTCAACACCTCCAGCATCAGGGACGGGTTGTGTTGCTCTTTTCATGCCAAACCACCCCCAAAATCCACCTTAGCTGATGTCAGATGTCCATAAAGCACAGAATTATGTAGGGGTTTTCCTGAGGGCCCCCCCCATGGGATGTCTCATGGACTGGGAACCGCTTGTAGGCATCAACGAAGCCAACACCTCCAGCGTAGGAACCCGACGTCCCTCTAAGGAAAGCATTTAGCTCCTCCCTTGTGTTGCCCCCTTTTTTTTTTGAGCTCTTCTTCTCAAATATCCTCCCCACAGCCCAGAGGTGCCCTAAAAACAGCCGCTTCGAGGCCTGCGGGACGGCGTGTCCTGCCACCTGCGCCGCCCCCGAAGCCCCCGCGTCCTGCGGCGAGCCGTGCAGGCCGAGCTGCCAGTGCAACGAGGGCTTCGTCCTCCACGAGGGCACGTGCGTCCCGGCCGACACCTGCGCTTGTTTCCACAACGGCCGCTCCTACAACACGCGGGAGGAGTTTTGGGAGGACGGGAGGTGCCAGAGCCGGTGCCGATGCGAGGCGGGGGGCAAGGTGGCTTGCAAGAAGGCCGGCTGCAAGGCCCACGAGAAATGCGTCACGGTGGACGGTGTCCCCAGGTGCCAGGCGAACAAGTACTTCACCTGCATCGGGACGGGCGATCCTCACTACACCACCTTCGACGGGTTGCGATACGATTTCCAAGGGACTTGCATCTACCAGTTCGCAGCCCTTTGCACCCAGGACCCCAAACTGGTCCCTTTCACCGTCACGGTGGAGAACAACAACCGGGGCAGCAAAGCCGTGTCCTTCACCAAAACCGTCACGTTGGAGGTCTACGGCAACCTCATCAGCATGAGCCAGGAGCATCCGCGCAAGGTCAAGGTAGGGGCCTGCCGAGGCGTGAAACTTGCGTCTAAACGGCTGATTTGCTACGTTTTTCCCCCCAAATCCCCCCTTTTTATGGTCACGCACGCCTCCGTAGAGGCATCAATTTCTGCCTGCCGCCTCCAGAGGGAGCCCTCAGCGCCTCGTTTGGATTTAAACACTTTATTTTTAAACGCTTAACGCAGTTCATGTTAAAAAAAGAAGGAAAAGAAAACCCCACGCCTTGTTTATGGCGCGCTGGAAACAGCCCGTTTTCGCTCTGGCGAACCAAGGGGGTGGAAAATACCCATGGCAAAGAGCAAAAACGCTTCCCCGTCAAGACTTCGCTTGGCGTCTTCGGCTTCCTTTTCTCTCGCTCCCACGCGGCTCTCGGAGCTTAGCTTTCCTTTCTCGCCGACAGCTGCAAACTGACTCAATCCGTTCGGGAAAGGTTTGGTTCCCGCCTTGTTCCAGCCAGGGTTGCACAAAAGGCTTGGCTACAGCTTCTCCTCTCTTTTTTTTTTCCCCCCCTGAAAAATCATATTTTCCACTTCGTGTCGAACCCCGGGCCTGAAAATCCTCCCCGTGCAAAAGGGTTTTACAGGAACACCCAAATCTCAAGCGATTTGAGTTTTGCCTGGAAATTCTCCTTGGGCAAAATATTTACCGAAATATTTACTTGGCTGATTTGAATTCGCCCAAAAACCCTCCCCGTGCAAAAAGGCTTTGCAAAACCACTCAAATTTCAACCGATTCACATAAAAACCCTCCCTGTGCAAAAAGGTTTTGCAAAACCACTCAAACTTCACCTGATTCGCCAAAAAATCCTCCACGTGCTAAAAGGCTTTTGCAAAACCCCTCAAATTTCACCTGATTCACGTAAAAACCCTCCCCGTGCAAAAAGGCTTTTGCAAAACCCCTCAAATTTCACCTGATTCACGTAAAAATCCTCCCCATGCAAAAAGGTTTTGCAAAACCACTCAAACTTCACCTGATTCGCCAAAAAATCCTCCACGTGCTAAAAGGCTTTCCAAAACCCCTTGAATTTCACCCGAATCACATAAAAACCCTCCCTGTGCAAAAAGGCTTTGCAAAACCCCTCAAATTTCACCCGATTCACGTAAAAATCCTCCATGTGCAAAACGGCTTTGCAAAACCCCTCGAATTTCACCTGATTCACGTAAAAACCCTCCCTGTGCAAAAAGGCTTTGCAAAACCCCTCGAATTTCAACCGATTCACGTAAAAATCCTCCATGTGCAAAACAGCTTTGCAAAACCCCTCAAAATTCACCTGATTCACGTGAAAATCCTCCACGTGCAAAAAGGTTTTGCAAAACCACTCAAATTTCACCCGATTCACGTAAAAATCCTCCATGTGCAAAAAGGCTTTGCAAAACCCCTCAAATTTCACCTGATTCACGTGAAAATCCTCCACGTGCAAAAAGGTTTTGCAAAACCACTCAAATTTCACCCGATTCACGTAAAAATCCTCCATGTGCAAAAAGGCTTTGCAAAACCACTCAAATTTCACCTGATTCACATAAAAATCCTCCATGTGCAAAAAGGCTTTGCAAAACCCCTCAAATTTCACCCGATTCACGTAAAAATCCTCCATGTGCAAAAAGGCTTCGCAAAACCCCTCGAATTTCACCTGATTCACGTAAAAACCCTCCCTGTGCAAAAAGGTTTTGCAAAACCCCTCAAATTTCACCCGATTCACATAAAAACCCTCCCTGTGCAAAAAGGCTTTGCAAAACCCCTCGAATTTCATCTGATTCGCATAAAAACCCTCCCCATGCAAAAAGGTTTTGCAAAACCACTCAAACTTCACCTGGTTCGCCAAAAAATCCTCCATGTGCAAAAAGGCTTTGCAAAACCCCTCGAATTTCACCCGAATCACATCAAAACCCTCCCTGTGCAAAAAGGCTTTGCAAAACCCCTCAAATTTCACACGTTTCGCATAAAACCCCAGCTCAACGGTGCCTTCGTGACGCTCCCGTTCGCCCAGCACGGCCAGTTCGAGCTCTACCACAGCGGCGTCCACGGCTTCGCCCGCACCGCCTTCGGCTTGCGGGTCAGCTTCGACTGGCACAGCTACGCCCGCGTCATCCTCCCCGACGCCTACGCCGGCGCCGTCTGCGGCCTCTGCGGCGACGCCAACGGCGACCCCGACGACGACTTCGTCGCTCGCGGCGGCAGACGGGCCGCGGATGAAATCCAGCTGGCCGACAGCTGGAAGGTGGGAGACGTCCCCGGCTGCTCGTCCGGTTGCGTCGGGGATTGCCCGACGTGCGACGAGGAGCAGAAACAACCCTACCGCGGTGACGGCTATTGCGGGGTGATCGCCAGAGCTGGGGGGCCCTTCCGGGCTTGTCACCCCGTCGTCAACCCCGCGCCCTTCCTCGAGGATTGCGCCTTCGACGCCTGCCACTACAAAGGCCACCGGGACACGTTGTGCAAAGCCGTCGCCGCCTACGTGACCGAGTGCCAGAGCCAGGGCGTCGGCGTGGAGCGGTGGAGGACGCCGTCCTTCTGCGGTGAGCAGGGCCAGGAGGGGATTCCGCCCCCTCCCCAGCTCCGCTTCCCCGTAAAAATAAAGGGTTTTGAGCCCAACCGCCCACCTTCAGCTTTGCCAAAGCCAAGGGAAAACTCCAAACGCCTCCGAAATTGGCTTTATTTACCCCGTTTCCAACATCTTGCAATGCGGTGACTTCATGCCCGCCCTCCACAGCCCCGAGGCCGAACGATGAGTTTAGATAACAACTACGGGTCGGGGGTGGGGGGGGGAAATTCCACCTGACTCGTTTCCAATGCAAAATTCATCCCTTCCTTCAGGCAACGGTGCAAAATAAACCCCCGGGTTCTGCCCTCCTGCAAGGGGGGGGCAACACAAAATCAGTCCCTGTTGCTCTCCAGAGCGGTATTGATGCTCACCCCACCCCAGCTTTGCTCGGATTTGCACCCTAGGCTTTGGGCTGATGGAGAAATAGGGTTTATCAGCCCTGTTTCCCACCCTTCCTTCTAGAAAAAGAAATGACTTTTCTTCTCTCCCTCCGCACCCCCGAGGCCAAACGATGAGTTCAGACCCGAATATGGACACAGGAAAACTCCCTCCGGCTCATTTCTGAAGCAACATTCATTCCTCCGTCCTGCAACGGAGCAAAATAAACCCAAATTGCCCTCCTTCGTGCGAGGAAAGAGGAACGCAAAATAAATCCCCATCGCGTTTCATTAACGCAAGGGAAGGGGAAGGGCAAAATCAGTCCCCTCTGCCCTCCAGAGCGATATTGAGGCCCCACCGCCAAAGAGTTGCTTAATTCACCCCCACCACCCCCCCACCCCCCACCCCAAGCTTCGGTGCGATGACAGAAACGCGATGCTTTCGGCTCCAAATCCAAGCCGGGCTTCACGTTTTGCTCCTCTGCTTCTCGCAGGCGCCTCCTGCCCCCGGCATTCACACTACGAGCTCTGCGGGAGCAGCTGCCCGGCCACGTGCCGGGGCCGAGGCATCCCCGAGGGCTGCGCCTCGGTGCCGTGCACCGAAGGCTGCTTCTGCGACGAGGGCTTTGTCCTCAGCGGCGACGAGTGCGTGCCGGCGGGCGAGTGCGGCTGCGAGCACCGGGGCCGCTACTACAAGAAGGGCGAAGCTTTCTACGCCTCGTGCCGGGAGAGGTGCCGCTGCGAAGCCAACGGGGCGGTGGAGTGCGAGGAAGGCTTCTGCGGCACCCACGAGGAGTGTCGAGTAGAGGACGGGGTGCTGGGGTGCTACCCCACCAGCTACGGGCGGCTGGTGGTGTCGGGCGACCCGCACTACGTGACGTTCGACGGACGAGCCTTCGACCTCCGGGGTTCCTGCACCTACGTCCTGGCGCGGCTCTGCAAGCCGGAGGCGCGGCTGACGAACTTCTCGGTGCTGCTGGAGCATGACGTGGGCGGGCAGGGCAACGTGGCGCTGGTGAAGAAGGTGGTCGTCTCCGTCCACGGGTACGCAGTCAGCATGGAGAGGGGACGGAAGTGGGAGGTGATGGTAAGTCAGGAGGGCCCCGCGCCCGGGTGCAGGTGGGGGTGCAAAATCTGCGGTGTACACGTGCGCGCAAACTCCCGTGGTGCGTGCAAACTCCCTCTGTGCATGCAAAAGCCCTCGGTGCGTGCAAAATCCCTCGGTGCGTGCAGGATCCCCCTGTGCACACAAAATCCCTCTGTGTGTACAAAATCCCTCTGTGCACACAAAATCCCTTGGTGCGTGCAAGATCCCTCTGTGCATGCAAGATCCCTCTGTGCACACAAACTCCCTCAGTGCCTGCAAAATCTGTCAGTGCATGCAAAATCTGTTGGTGGATACAAAATCCCCATGTGTGGATAATCCCTCGGTGCACGCAAAATCCCTCGGTGCACACAAAATCCCTCGGTGCACACAAAATCCCTCAGTGCACACAAAATCCCTCTGTGCACACAAAATCCCTTGGTGCACACAAAATCCCTCAGTGCTCGCAAAATCCCACGGTGCACAAAAAATCCCTCGGTGCACGCAAAATCCCTCGGTGCACACAAAATCCCTCAGTGCTCACAAAATCCCTCTGTGCACACAAAATCCCTCAGTGCACACAAAATCCCTCAGTGCTCGCAAAATCCCTCGGTGCACAAAAAATCCCTCGGTGAACACAAAATCCCTCGGTGCACACAAAATCCCTCAGTGCTCGCAAAATCCCTTGGTGCACACAAAATCCCTCAGTGCTCGCAAAATCCCTCGGTGCACACAAAATCCCTCAGTGCATGCAAAATCCCTCAGTGCACACAAAATCCCTTGGTGCACACAAAATCCCTTGATGCCTGCAAAATCCCTCTGTGCACACAAAATCCCTCGGTGCACACAAAATCCCTCAGTGCACACAAAATCCCTCAGTGCACACAAAATCCCTCGGTGCACACAAAATCCCTCGGTGCACACAAAATCCCTCAGTGCTCGCAAAATCCCTCGGTGCACACAAAATCCCTCAGTGCACACAAAATCCCTCAGTGCATGCAAAATCCCTCAGTGCACACAAAATCCCTCGGTGCACACAAAATCCCTCAGTGCACACAAAATCCCTCAGTGCATGCAAAATCCCTCAGTGCACACAAAATCCCTCGGTGCACACAAAATCCCTCGGTGCACGCAAAGTCCCTCAGTGCACACAAAGTCCCTCGGTGCACACAAAATCCCTCGGTGCACACAAAGTCCCTCGGTGCACACAAAATCCCTCGGTGCACACAAAATCCCTTGGTGCACACAAAATCCCTCGGTGCACACAAAGTCCCTCGGTGCACACAAAATCCCTTGGTGCACACAAAATCCCTTGGTGCACACAAAATCCCTCGGTGCACACAAAGTCCCTCGGTGCACACAAAATCCCTTGGTGCACACAAAATCCCTCGGTGCACACAAAGTCCCTCGGTGCACACAAAATCCCTCGGTGCACGCAAAGTCCCTCGGTGCACACAAAATCCCTCGGTGCACACAAAATCCCTCGGTGCACACAAAATCCCTCAGTGCTCGCAAAATCCCTTGGTGCACACAAAATCCCTCAGTGCTCGCAAAATCCCTCTGTGCACACAAAATCCCTCAGTGCATGCAAAATCCCTCAGTGCTCGCAAAATCCCTCAGTGCACACAAAATCCCTCAGTGCTTGCAAAATCCCTCGGTGCACACAAAATCCCTCGGTGCACACAAAATCCCTCGGTGCACACAAAATCCCTTGGTGCACACAAAATCCCTTGATGCCTGCAAAATCCCTCTGTGCACACAAAATCCCTCAGTGCACACAAAATCCCTCAGTGCACACAAAATCCCTCGGTGCACACAAAATCCCTCGGTGCACACAAAATCCCTCAGTGCTCGCAAAATCCCACGGTGCACACAAAATCCCTCGGTGCACACAAAATCCCTCAGTGCTCGCAAAATCCCTTGGTGCACGCAAAATCCCTCAGTGCTCGCAAAATCCCACGGTGCACACAAAATCCCTCGGTGCACACAAAATCCCTCAGTGCTCGCAAAATCCCTTGGTGCACACAAAATCCCTCAGTGCTCGCAAAATCCCTCAGTGCACACAAAATCCCTCAGTGCACGCAAAATCCCTCAGTGCACACAAAATCCCTCGGTGCACACAAAATCCCTCTGTGCACACAAAATCCCTCGGTGCACACAAAATCCCTTGGTGCACACAAAATCGCTCGGTGCACACAAAATCCCTCGGTGCACACAAAATCCCTTGGTGCACACAAAATCCCTCGGTGCACACAAAATCCCTCGGTGCACACAAAATCCCTCGGTGCACACAGAATCCCTCAGTGCTCGCAAAATCCCTCGGTGCACGCAAAATCCCTCAGTGCTCGCAAAATCCCACGGTGCACACAAAATCCCTCAGTGCTCGCAAAATCCCACGGTGCACACAAAATCCCTTGGTGCACACAAAATCCCTCAGTGCTCGCAAAATCCCTCAGTGCACGCAAAATCCCTCAGTGCTCGCAAAATCCCACGGTGCACACAAAATCCCTCGGTGCACACAAAATCCCTCAGTGCTCGCAAAATCCCTCGGTGCACACAAAATCCCTCGGTGCACACAAAATCGCTCGGTGCACACAAAATCCCTCGGTGCACACAAGATCCCTTGGTGCACACAAAATCCCTCGGTGCACACAAAATCCCTCGGTGCACACAAAATCCCTCGGTGCACACAAAATCCCTCAGTGCTCGCAAAATCCCACGGTGCACACAAAATCCCTCGGTGCACACAAAATCCCTCAGTGCACACAAAATCCCTCTGTGCACACAAAATCCCTCAGTGCTCGCAAAATCCCACGGTGCACACAAAATCCCTCAGTGCACACAAAATCCCTCAGTGCTCGCAAAATCCCTCGGTGCACACAAAATCCCTTGGTGCACACAAAATCCCTCAGTGCTCGCAAAATCCCTCAGTGCACACAGAATCCCTCGGTGCACACAAAATCCCTCAGTGCACACAAAATGCCTCGGTGCACACAAAATCCCTCGGTGCACACAAAATCCCTCGGTGCACACAAAATCCCTTGGTGCACACAAAATCCCTTGATGCCTGCAAAATCCCTCGGTGCACACAAAATCCCTCTGTGCACACAAAATCCCTCGGTGCACACAAAATCCCTCTGTGCATGCAAGATCCCTCTGTGCACACAAACTCCCTCAGTGCCTGCAAAATCTGTCAGTGCATGCAAAATCTGTTGGTGGATACAAAATCCCCATGTGTGGATAATCCCTCGGTGCACGCAAAATCCCTCGGTGCACACAAAATCCCTCGGTGCACACAAAATCCCTCAGTGCACACAAAATCCCTCTGTGCACACAAAATCCCTTGGTGCACACAAAATCCCTCAGTGCTCGCAAAATCCCACGGTGCACAAAAAATCCCTCGGTGCACGCAAAATCCCTCGGTGCACACAAAATCCCTCAGTGCTCACAAAATCCCTCTGTGCACACAAAATCCCTCAGTGCACACAAAATCCCTCAGTGCTCGCAAAATCCCTCGGTGCACAAAAAATCCCTCGGTGAACACAAAATCCCTCGGTGCACACAAAATCCCTCAGTGCTCGCAAAATCCCTTGGTGCACACAAAATCCCTCAGTGCTCGCAAAATCCCTCGGTGCACACAAAATCCCTCAGTGCATGCAAAATCCCTCAGTGCACACAAAATCCCTCGGTGCACACAAAGTCCCTCTGTGCACACAAAATCCCTCGGTGCACACAAAATCCCTCAGTGCACACAAAATCCCTCAGTGCACACAAAATCCCTCGGTGCACACAAAATCCCTCGGTGCACACAAAATCCCTCAGTGCACACAAAATCCCTCAGTGCACACAAAATCCCTCGGTGCACACAAAATCCCTCAGTGCACACAAAATCCCTCAGTGCACACAAAATCCCTCGGTGCACACAAAATCCCTCGGTGCACACAAAATCCCTCAGTGCTCGCAAAATCCCTCAGTGCATGCAAAATCCCTCAGTGCACACAAAATCCCTCGGTGCACACAAAATCCCTTGATGCCTGCAAAATCCCTCTGTGCACACAAAATCCCTCAGTGCACACAAAATCCCTCAGTGCACACAAAATCCCTCAGTGCACACAAAATCCCTCGGTGCACACAAAATCCCTTGGTGCACACAAAATCCCTTGATGCCTGCAAAATCCCTCGGTGCACACAAAATCCCTCTGTGCACACAAAATCCCTTGGTGCACACAAAATCCCTCGGTGCACACAAAATCCCTCGGTGCACGCAAAGTCCCTCGGTGCACACAAAGTCCCTCGGTGCACACAAAATCCCTCGGTGCTCACAAAGTCCCTCGGTGCACACAAAATCCCTCGGTGCACACAAAATCCCTCGGTGCACACAAAGTCCCTCGGTGCACACAAAATCCCTCGGTGCACACAAAATCCCTTGGTGCACACAAAATCCCTCGGTGCACACAAAGTCCCTCGGTGCACACAAAATCCCTTGGTGCACACAAAATCCCTCGGTGCACACAAAGTCCCTCGGTGCACACAAAATCCCTCGGTGCACGCAAAGTCCCTCGGTGCACACAAAATCCCTCGGTGCACACAAAATCCCTCGGTGCACACAAAATCCCTCGGTGCACAAAAAATCCCTCGGTGCACACAAAATCCCTCAGTGCTCGCAAAATCCCTTGGTGCACACAAAATCCCTCAGTGCTCGCAAAATCCCTCAGTGCACACAAAATCCCTCAGTGCTCGCAAAATCCCTCGGTGCACACAAAATCCCTCAGTGCACACAAAATCCCTCAGTGCTCGCAAAATCCCTCGGTGCACACAGAATCCCTCGGTGCACACAAAATCCCTCAGTGCTTGCAAAATCCCTCGGTGCACACAAAATCCCTCGGTGCACACAAAATCCCTTGGTGCACACAAAATCCCTCGGTGCACACAAAATCCCTTGGTGCACACAAAATCCCTCGGTGCACACAAAATCCCTCGGTGCACGCAAAGTCCCTCGGTGCACACAAAGTCCCTCGGTGCACACAAAATCCCTTGGTGCACACAAAATCCCTCGGTGCACGCAAAGTCCCTCGGTGCACACAAAATCCCTCGGTGCATGCAAAATCCCTCGGTGCACACAAAGTCCCTCGGTGCATACGTCTGTGCAAAATCCCCTGCGCACACGCGCATGCAAAAGCGCCCGGAGCATGCAACATCCCTCCACCTGTAAGTCAGGGTGTCCCTGCCCCTCAGCGCACCCGCACGCGCGCGTGTGCAATCCCCCCCCCCCTCCCCGCGCTTGTGCACGCCGAATCCCCCCGGTGCGCCGCCGCCGCGGGAGGGTCTGCAAACCCCCTCCCCACCCGCCGTGCTCGTCGCAGGTGGGCGGCGAGCGCTACACGCTGCCGCTGGTGACGGAGGACGGGAAGCTACGGGTCGGCCAAGAAGGGAACAACATCGTCCTCCAGGCGGCCGCTGGCCTCCGCCTCCTCTACAACGTGGCCACCTACCTCCTCATCACCATCCCCGACTCCTACCGCGGCCGCGTGTGCGGACTGGGCGGCAACTTCAACGGCGACCCCGGTGACGACTTCCAGCTGCCCGGCGGCTCCCTGGCACAGAGCACCGAGGAATTTGTCGCCTCCTGGAAGACGCCGACGGAGAGCGGAGGGTGCGCCGACGGCTGCGACGGCAAGGCCTGCCCCACGTGCGACGCCACCGCCGCTGCTCCCTACGGCGCGAGGGATTCCTGCGGGCTCATCCGCGACCCGGCGGGACCTTTCGGGCCGTGTCACCCCCGGGTGAGCCCAGCGGAGTATTTCAACCACTGCCTCCACGACGTCTGCGCCGCCAACGGCGCCCGCGAAGTCCTGTGCCACAGCCTCCAAGCCTACGCCGCCGCTTGCCAAGCCGCTGAGGCCGAGATCGGCGGGTGGAGGACGAGCGCTTTTTGCCGTAAGTGCTCCAAAATACCTCCACAAAGCCGCTCCGGCTGCTCTTTTCCTCCAAAACCCTCCGATTTTGCCACCCTGCCTTTTTTCTTTTCCCCCCCTGCCGTCAAGGCATTACCCGGACCAAGACGACATACAAACGGCCTGCGTGATATCATGCAAGGCTGCCTTTTGCTTAACACCTCCCAAAATCTATCAAATAGCCCAGAATTTATTCTCAAACCTCCCCCAAAACCTCATTTTGGGGTTTCAATCATTTATTTCCAACCAAAAACACCCCAGAAAAAAGAAAATCCAGATCACTCCCCCCCCAAAATATATTATTTGTGTTAAAAGAGTTTGAAACGCCCTGATCGGTGCCACGGAAATGCTTTCACTGGGATGTTAAAACCAAGATCAGGTTGTTTTAGCACCTCTGAGCCATCAGAGATGCCCAAGACCGTTGGTGGACGCCCCATTGGGTCAACAAAAAAACAGTCATGATTTTTTTGGGGGCGTAATAATAGTATTTCTCCCTCTTTTTTCCCCACCCCCCCAGCCCTCTCCTGCCCACTCCACAGCCACTATGAGCTCTGCACCCGAACCTGCGCCTTCACCTGCGCCAGCCTCTCCGTGGCGGCCCCGTGCAGCTGGACCTGCTTCGAGGGCTGCCAGTGCGACGATGGGTACCTCTTCGATGGCCAAGCCTGCGTGTCCCCGGAGCAGTGCGGCTGCGTCGCCCACGGGCGGTATTTCAAGGTGAGGTTGAGTGTCGAAGCTTGGCGTTGGGTTTTTTTTGGGTGGAAATCAGGTTGGGGAGAGATTGTGGGGTGGGTTGGCCCATCTGGATGATGCAACTGGTTTGGGGATTTAGTCTTTGATGGGATAGGTTGTCCCAGCTCATCGAGGCAACTGGTTTGGGGACTCGACCTTCAGCAGGTTCTTCCATGGTTTGGGGACTCGACCTTCAGCAGGTTCTTCCATGGCTTGGGGACTCGACCTTCAGCAGGCTCTTCCATGGTTTGGGGAGTCGACCTTCAGCAGGTTCTTCCATGGTTTGGGGAGTCAACCTTCAGTAGGTTCTTCCATGGTTTGGGGAGTCGACCTTCAGCAGGTTCTTCCATGGTTTGGGGACTCGACCTTCAGCAGGTTCTTCCATGGCTTGGGGACTCGACCTTCAGCAGGTTCTTCCATGGTTTGGGGAGTCGACCTTCAGCAGGTTCTTCCATGGTTTGGGGAGTCGACCTTCAGCAGGTTCTTCCATGGTTTGGGGAGTCGACCTTCAGCAGGTTCTTCCATGGTTTGGGGAGTCGACCTTCAGTAGGTTCTTCCATGGTTTGGGGATTTGACCTTCAATAGATTATCCCAACTCGATGATGCAACTGGTTTGTGGCCTCACTTATGGATGAGTTGGGTTGTCCCATCGAGTCGATGCAACTCCCTTGGGGGTCTCCATCTTCAGCGAGGTAGTTTGTCCCATCCGGATGATGCAAGAGGTTTGGGGACCCATCTGGGGAGGTGGGTTGTCCCGTCTAGGTGATGCAATGGATTTGGGGATTCTGACTTTGATGAGGTTGGTCGTTCCATTTAGTCAATGCGACTGGTTTGGGGGCTCGATCTGCGGTGAGGTGGGTTGCCACTTCATTTTAAGGAATTATGGGCAAAGTAATGAAATCAATAACGTCCTAAAATGTCTATTTTTGCTCGGCTGGATGAGGGGAAAAAGGACGATTCATTTGTTGACTTGCACAGACTCCACCAACTCAAGCTCATGGTTTTTTCTCTCTCTGGGATTTCACCCCCCTTGAGGTGAAAGGCAGGAAATTCCCCCCAAAATTTGGAGGCGGTGTCCATGTGGATTAACCTCTGAGCTTTTCCTCTCTAGGCGGGTGAGACCATCATCTCCAGCAACTGCTCCACAAAATGCAATTGCCACCCGTCCCGGGGGCTTGTCTGTGAGGACGTGCGGTGTTCCCCGGGCGAGGCCTGCGCCACGCGGGACGGGGCGCAGCAGTGCGTCAAGCGGGAAGGCCGGTGCCGCATCTCCCCGGGGGCCTCTTTGACCACGTTTGACGGCGCCGGGGGAAAGCTCCTCGCCAGCGGCACGTACAAAGTGGCTGCCCTTTGCAACGAGAAGTCACCCGATTGGTTCAAGGTGGTGGTGGAGGTCAGCGAGTGCCGGGACGACGGCATCCCGGCCGCCATCGCCGTCTTCGTCTTCTTCCGCGAAGCTTTTATCACCGTGAATAGCAACATGGAGGTGTGGGTAAGCCGGGGCAGGGCATGGCCAACCCTTGAAGACGAGCAAGATGAGTCATGAAATTAAGATGGAATTTGGGCAGGGTTTATCGTCCTTTAGGCACCCGTAAGCGCTCAACCCCGATGATATCTTTGTGCTGTACTAATTTTATGGGGCGCTCTGGGATCTTTTTAACCTTATTTCTGGCATTTCAACCTCGCTGCAGGTGAACGGCCTTTTCACCCGCCTTCCAGCTGCGGTGTCCAAAGCCATTTCCTTGAGCGCGGTGGTGGGGAACGTCACCATCTCCCACACGTCGGGGGTGGACGTGCTCTTCAGCCCCAGCGGGGAGGTGACAGTGACCGTAGGGTCCACCTTAATCAACCAGCTCTGCGCTCCCTGTGGCAACTTCAACGGCGACCCCCGCGATGACCTGAAGCTGCCCAACGGCCGGACTGTGAAGACCATCGCGGACGTTGTTGACGCCTGGAAAGCCAGGGATTTTGCGGGATGGTGAGTGACCCCAAAAGGCGCCCCTCCCCCCCAAAAAAAACCATGGGTTGATTTTATTTTTAAGCCTGGGCAAGCAAGAGGGTAGGGAATGACCTCCATGGGGGCATCGATGGGTTGGGCTAGGCAGCATCCGGGAAGGACTTCTCCATCTTCTTTGGTTTCATCCACAGCGACTGACACACACACCCAAGGAAATTATTCTGGTAAGTGACTCTTCTCCTTCGTTGCTGCATTTCATGCTACAAACGCTCCTGCAGCCCCGTGATTGGATGAGGCTTAGTTTGTTCGACCCTTCCCTAATTAATTACCTGAATAATTGAGGGGTTTTGGTGCCTCAGTGCGGACCAGGCTTAGAGACACCTGTATGAAGAGTAGCCACCCAACGCCTTAGCTTCGATGTAGGGCGCCCTGTATAAAATGGGTATCGACCAAAATCACGGCGCCCGGGAAAGTTTTTCTTTGTAGAAAGAAAAAACGAGCCAAGATCGAGCTGAAAATTGGTTCTTCGGTGTCCCATGGGATGCCTTCGCTGTGCTTCGGGTCTGTGCCCATGAGAAGCAGAAAGAGGCAAACACGGGGTGGCTTTGTTGACTATAGATAGATTTCATCGAGTGTAGAGCGGTCCTGCTGAATACAGGGTAATTTTGCCCCAAAATAGATTGATCTGGCTGAGCGCAGGGCCTTCTTGCAAAATACAGAGCAGTTTTAGGGCAACTTTGCCAAATATAGGGTGGTCTTGCCTAATACAGAGCAATCTTGCCCAATATAGGGTGATCCGGCTGAACACAGGGCCGCCTTGCCAAATATGGAGCGATCTTGCCAAATATGGAGCGATCTTACAGAATATAGAGCGATCTTGCCAAATATGGAGCTATCTTGCCAAATATAGAGTGATCTTGCCAAATATGGAGCGATCTTGCCAAATATAGAGTGATCTTGCCAAATATAGAGCAATCTTACAGAATATAGAGTGATCTTGCCAAATATAGAGCAATCTTACAGAATATAGAGTGATCTTGCCAAATATGGAGTGATCTTGCCAAATATAGAGCGATCTTGCCAAATATGGCGCAATCTTGCCAAATAGAGAGTGATCTTACAGAACATAGAGTGATCTTGCCAAATATAGAGCGATCTTCCAGAATATAGAGTGATCTTGCCAAATATGGAGCGATCTTACAGAATATAGGGTGATCTTGCCAAATATGGAGTGATCTTGCCAAATATAGAGCAATCTTGCCAAATATGGCACAATCTTGCCAAATAGAGAGTGATCTTACAGAATATAGAGCGATCTTGCCAAATATAAGGTGATCTGGATGAATATAGAGCGATCTTGCCAAATAGAGAGTGATCTTGCCAAATATGGAGCGATCTTGCCGCATATAGAGTGATCTTACAGAATATAGAGCAATCTTACAGAATATAGAGTGATCTTGCTGAATATAAGGTGATCTGGCTGAATATATAGTGATTTGGCCAAACAATGAGCAATCTTGCCTAATATAGAGCCCTTTCACCACATATAGAGCTATTTTCCCCCATATAGAGCCATTTTGCCCCACATAGACCCATTTTGTCCCATATAGAGCCGTTTTACTGAGCGTAGAGGAGCCCCAAATCCACCGCCAAGGGGTAATGAAGATCCCTCCAAGGGCCACCCTACCTTCCGCTTGCTCGCCCGGCACACCTCGCCCTTGGGCGCCCACCAGCCTGCCCTCACTCCGCCGCCTTTCCCGCCCCTCCACCGCACTCCCTGCCCTGCACGGCCCCTCCACACCAACGCCTAACACCCCAACATGCCCTAACGTGACCGGTTAACCCCTTCTTCCCCTCTTCTGCTGGCTACAGGGACGCTCCGGAGCGAGATACAGGGTGGCGGGTGGGGAGGGAACTGCAGTATTTTGGTGACATCCATGACGTGGAAGATGAGGACAACAATGGCTTCAGGCGGGCTCGGAAAGTCTTTTTTGAGCGTAATCCCACCCACGGGGGACGGGACCCACCCCATAAAAACACGGTTGCATTGATCAAAACTCACCGTTTGGAAAAGGGGAAGACTTCCCGCCTCCCCACGGGGACGCGATGACGAGGGTGAGGAAGGGCTGTTGGTTCCTCTTCAAAGGGGGACCCTGACGGCTGCCGGCGTTTCGTCTCTTTCAGCCGCGCCTCCGACCTCGTGCGGGCAGAAGTGGAAGCCCCCGTTTACCCTATGCAATAGGCGAAACCACGAGGGGACCGATGCGAGAGGACGGGTCCCGCGCGTGCACCACGTCATGCGCTGCTTGTAAATACTCCTGCGGGGGGGGGGGGTGGTGGTGGGTTTTTTGCACCTCTAGAGGCACCAACCGGCGTCTCAAGTTGAGTTTCTGCAAGCGCAGAAGGAAAAGGGGCACCGAGCTACGACGGATGTCTGCAGGAGCAGGTCGTGCGGCCTCAAATACCTGCAAAACAGGGGGGAAAAAAAAAAAGGGGGGGCAAACGCTTGATTTGGCCTCAAATTGGTGAGGAAAAAAAGGTGTATTTTAAAGACTTGAGCTACTTAAGGTAGAGCCTAAAACTGAGATGATCCGTCTGCACCAGAGCGGCCAGAAGGAAAGCGAGATAAATGCCTCAAGACAAAATAAACGTAAAATTGAGATCAACAGGCCCAAATCCCAGCCATTTTTCCCCCAAAATGCACTATTGCCGTGGACTGTTTTCAGTGTAACGCTGCCTGCCGTTGGGTAAATCAATAAACCCTTTATACAACGATTTTTCTTGGGGGTTTGTGGGTTTTTAGTTGTTTTTTTTTTCTTGCTTTGTAAGTTCGGGGGTGGGTGGGTGGGAATGGGAATTGCCTTCTTTGGTGGGAAAACACCCCCATGTGATTTCCCACAGTGAAACTATCCACGTATTTCCCATGATGAAACAACCTGACGTGTCTCCCACAGTCAAACAACACCTCCCATGGGCAAACAACCCACCCAACGAGTCTTCCCATGGTCAAACAACCACCCAACACGTCTCCCATGGTCAAAAAACCCACCCAACGGGTCTCCTGAGGCCAAACACCCCAACATGTCTTCCCGTGGTGAACAATGTGTCTCCCATAGTCAAACAACCCACCCAACATGTCTTCCATGGTCAAACAACCCAGCCAACACATCTCCCATGGTCAAAAAACCCACCCAACATGTCTCCCATGGTCAAACAACTACCCAACACATCTTCCCATGGTCAAACAATCACCCAACACATCTTCCCATGGTCAAACAACCACCCAACGTGTCTCCCATCGTCAAACAACCACCCAACACATCTTCCCATGGTCAAACAACCCACCCAACTTATCTCCCATGGTCAAACAACCACCCAACATGTCTCCCATGGTCAAACAACCACCCAACACATCTTCCCATGGTCAAACAACCCACCCAACTTATCTCCCATGGTCAAACAACCACCCAACATGTCTCCCATGGTCAAACAACCCACCCAACATGTCTCCCATGGTCAAACAACCACCCAACACATCTCCCATGGTCAAACAACCCACCCAACATGTCTCCCATGGTCAAACAACCACCCAACACATCTTCCCATGGTCAAACAACCCACCCAACTTATCTCCCATGGTCAAACAACCACCCAACATGTCTCCCATGGTCAAACAACCCACCCAACACATCTTCCCATGGTCAAACAACCCACCCAACGTGCCTCCTGTGGCAAAGCACGCCAACACATCTCCCGCGGTGAAACACTGCAATTTTCCATGGAGAAACACCCCGACGTATTTCCCGTGGCAAAACACCCCAGATTATCTCCGGGCTCAGGCGGCGGCCGAATCGCCGTGGGGGCCGGGCCTTTTTTTGGAGGCGCCACGAACACAACCTCGGCTCTTGCATCGCTTCACGGGGTGATAACAACCCGCTGAGTAATGAAAAGCAACTTGTGGGGGGGAGGAAGAGAATTGGCCGCACGAGAAGTAAATCCTTGGGCTCATCGAAGCCCGAAGCTCGCTGGGGTTGACGGCCACGCGCACGCGCCTCTGCCCAGCCGCTGTCCCCCGCTCTGGGAGGTGGTTTTTAAAAGATATTTCAATATCCCCGCTTGAAAACATTAAAAAAGGGGGGAGGGAAAAAAAAAACAACTATTATTTTTCCTGTGGAGGCCACGCAAGGTCACTCTGTTTCCACCGAAACCTTCCCTTCCATCGAGTCAGCAGGAAAACGGTGCCACCAGCAGCGGCTCGATTTCGCTGGAAGCAGGGAAAAAAAAAAACCCGACCCCAAACAACCCCAAAACCCACAAGAATTATGGGTCTTGCGCAATCCCACGCGACCAGAGCGAGCCGGGGAACGTCCCGACGGGCTGAACAGCAACAAAAATAAATCCCGTGTCATTAATCAGATCAAAGCCCGGCGCAATTATAAAAATCCTGTATTTATAAGAAACCCCGGAGTATTTGTTCCGTCTCAAAGCGACTCTGAAATTCCGGAGAAGTTACGCCTTCTCTCAAAGCATCTACAACGAAGCCCGAAGCGATAAGTGGAAACCCCTGAAGTGGTTCCACGTTATCCCAAAGGGATTCTAGCAGGTCCCCGAGCAACAAATCCCAAAGCAATTAAGTGGAATCGCAAAGGATTAAAGCAAAATCCCCCAAATTAAAGCAAAATCCCAAAGAATTAAAGCAAAATTCCCAAAATTAAAGCAGAATCCCCCAAAGGAATTAAATAAAATCCCAAAGAATTAAAGCAAAATCCCAAAGGAATGAAATAAAATCCCAAATAGTTAAAGCAGAATCCCCAAATTAAAGCAAAATCCAAAAAGGAATTAAAGCAAAATCCCCCAAATTAAAGCAAAATCCAAAAAGGAATTAAAGCAAAATCCCCCAAAATAAAGCAAAATCCCACAAATTAAAGCAAAATCCCAAAGAAATAAAGCAAAATCCCCCAAAATAAAGGAAAATCCCAAAGAATTAAAGCAAAATCCCAAAGAATTAAAGCAAAATCCCACAAATTAAAGCAAAATCCCAAAGAATTAAAGCAAAATCCCCCAAAATAAAGCAAAATCCCAAAGAATTAAAGCAAAATCCCCCAAAATAAAGCAAAATCCCAAAGAATTAAAGCAAAATCCCCCAAAATAAAGCAAAATCCCAAAGGAACTAAATAAAATCCCAAAGGAATTAAATCAAATCCCAAAGAATTAAATAAAACCCCAAAGAATTAAAGCGAAACCCCACACAATTGACTAAAACCCCACCGTATTTATAAATTTTCCCCAAAGAATTCGAACAAACGCCCAAAAAAGAACGACAAAACGCGACGAACCCTGTGGGTTTGGCCTCGGGCAGAACCCGCCGCCGCCACCTCCCCCCGAGCTGCAAAGTCACCACAAATCTGGCAAAAACCAGCCGAAATCGAAGGGAATTCATCGCTTGCGGGGTTTGGACCTGGACGCGGGCCTTAATTTGCTGGTTTTGAGCCCAAATATTTGCGAGGAGACGGAATTTGCAGATTTCCCCAGAAGAAAATGTTTTCTTTGCAACCTGCAGAATGGTGCGTTGCAACCCAAAACGTGGTGCATTTCATTCTGCAGAATGGTGCGTTGCAACCTGCAAAATGGTGCATTGCAACCTGCAAAATGGTGCGTTGCAACCTGCAAAATGGTGCGTTGCAACCTGCAGAACGGTGCGTTTGCAACCCAAAACATGGTGCGTTGTAACCTGCAGAACAGTGCATTGCAACCCAAAACATGGTGCATTGCAACCCAAAACATGGTGCATTGCAACCTGCAAAACAGTGCATTGCAACCTGCAGAACGGTGCATTGCAACCCAAAACGTGGTTCATTGCAACCTGCAGAATGGTGCGTTGCAACCTGCAAGATGGTGTGTGGCAACCCAAAGCGTGGTGCATTGCAACCTGCAAAATAGCGCGTGGCAACCGAAAATGTGCTGCATCGCAACCTGCAATGAGATGCATTGTAACCTCCAAGATGATGCATTGCAACCCACAGCAATGTGCTTTGCAACCCAAAGCAACAGGCTTTGCAGTTTGAAGAGAGGTGCGTCCGGATGCAAACCAATGCGCATTGCAATCCAAAATCAGCGGTGCTGCAACCCAGAGCAAGGCCCGTTGCAATCCAAAGTGGCAGTTTGCAAACCGCAGTGAGGGGCGTTGCAGCCCAGAGCAAGGGGCATTGCAAACTGCAGCGAAGGGCATTGCAAACTGCAGCGAAGGGCATTGCATCCTGCAGCGAGGGGCGTTGCATCCTGCAGTGAGGGGCATTGCAACCTGCAGCGAGGGGCGTTGCATCCTGCAGCGAGGGGCATTGCAACCTGCAGCGAGGGGCGTTGCATCCTGCAGCGAGGGGCATTGCAACCTGCAGCGAAGGGCATTGCATCCTGCAGCGAGGGGCGTTGCATCGTGCAGCGAGGGGCATTGCATCGTGCAGCGAGGGGCATTGCATCCTGCAGCGAGGGGCATTGCAACCTGCAGCGAGGGGCGTTGCATCCTGCAGCGAGGGGCGTTGCATCGTGCAGCGAGGGGCATTGCATCCTGCAGCGAGGGGCGTTGCAGCCTGCAGCGAGGGGCGTTGCATCGTGCAGCGAGGGGCATTGCATCCTGCAGTGAGGGGCATTGCATCGTGCAGCGAGGGGCGTTGCATCCTGCAGCGAGGGGCATTGCAACCTGCAGCGAGGGGCATTGCATCCTGCAGAAAGTGCCATAGCAATCCAAACCAACAAACACCGCCAACCCCAGCGAGGCCTTTTGCAACGCGAACCCACCCGGCGCTGGAATCGCAGGCCCCAACCCTTCCAGCCCCAGTTACGCAAGCTTCGCCGGCGGGGGAGGGGGTGGCGGAACCCTGAATTCAGTTTTATTTACCTCCAGGGGGAGCAGAAATATCAGGTGTCTCCCCCTTCGCCCCCCCGGGGGTGGCCACATCTCAGCTTGCAAAGCAAGAAACAATACTATATATATTTTTTTTTACAAAAATGGAAAGGAAGGCGCGGGAGGAGCAACCGCTTTTGGCAAGCGGCCGCTTGAATTTCCCCGAAACCCGGCAGCAGCTGGCGGGACGCCCGGTTGCTTTTGCAACCCGAGCTGCGGCCCTTGGGCCCCGGCTTGCGAGCAAAAGGAGGCGGATCCTGCAAAAAAACACCCCATGCAAAGGGTTTCTTTTTAACCCCAAAAGGTTTTGCAAAGAAATCCCAGCCGTTGCACGGCTGGTGGGTGCAATTGTGGGGGGGGGGGGAAGGGGAAGAGGGGCGGGAAAAGCTGCAGCGCGCGAAAAACCGAGGGGTTCCTTTACCCCGTGCAACCAAACAAGCAAAGCAAGGAGCAAAAGGCTTCCCCCGGGGTTAATCCCCCCCCGACCTTTCGCAATCCCGCACCCCCGCCTGCGGACGGCGAAGCCTTCCCTTATTGAAGCGGATTTTGCTTCTTTTCCCCCTTCCTCCCCCCAAAAAAAGAACCCGGATCTGGGCAGGGTTTGGGTGGGGATGGTTTGAAATTCGGCTGGATGGAGGTGGTGGGAAAGGAGGGGCGGGGAGGGAGGGGGAGGCCGGGAGGGGGAGCAGGGATGCAAAATGGGGGGGAATCACCCGGTGTGGGGGCACATGCAAGCGGTGCAATGATTTAACCCAGTGCAAATGCAAAGAAATGGGGGGAATAACCCGGTGTGGGGGCAAATGCCAGCAGTGCAATGATTTAACCCGTTGCAAGTGCAAAAAAATGGGGGGAATCACCCGGTGTGGGGGCAAATGCCAGCGGTGCAATGATTTAACCCGGTGCAAATGCAAAGAAATGGGGGGGAATCACCCGGTGTGGGGGCAAATGCCAGCAGTGCAATGATTTAACCCGGTGCAAATGCAAAAAAATGGGGGGAATCACCCGGTGTGGGGGCAAATGCAAGCGGTGCAATGATTTAACCCGGTGCAAATGCAAAGAAATGGGGGGAATCACCCGGTGTGGGGGCAAATGCCAGCGGTGCAATGATTTAACCCGGTGCAAATGCAAAGAAATGGGGGGGAATCACCCGGTGTGGGGGCAAATGCAAGCGGTGCAATGATTTAACCCGGTGCAAATGCAAAGAAATGGGGGGAATCACCCGGTGTGGGGGCAAATGCCAGCGGTGCAATGATTTAACCCGGTGCAAATGCAAAGAAATGGGGGGAATAACCCGGTGTGGGGGCAAATGCCAGCGGTGCAATGATTTAACCCGGTGCAAATGCAAAGAAATGGGGGGGAATCACCCGGTGTGGGGGCAAATGCCAGCAGTGCAATGATTTAACCCGGTGCAAATGCAAAGAAATGGGGGGAATAACCCGGTGTGGGGGCAAATGCCAGCAGTGCAATGATTTAACCCGGTGCAAATGCAAAGAAATGGGGGGAATAACCCGGTGTGGGGGCAAATGCCAGCGGTGCAATGATTTAACCCGGTGCAAATGCAAAAAAATGGGGGGAATAACCCGGTGTGGGGGCAAATGCCAGCAGTGCAATGATTTAACCCGGTGCAAATGCAAAAAAATGGGGGGAATCACCCGGTGTGGGGGCAAATGCAAGCGGTGCAATGATTTAACCCAGTGCAAATGCAAAGAAATGGGGGGAATCACCCGGTGTGGGGGCAAATGCCAGCGGTGCAATGATTTAACCCGGTGCAAATGCAAAGAAATGGGGGGGAATCACCCGGTGTGGGGGCAAATGCAAGCGGTGCAATGATTTAACCCGGTGCAAATGCAAAGAAATGGGGGGGAATCACCCGGTGTGGGGGCAAATGCCAGCAGTGCAGTGATTTAACCCGGTGCAAATGCAAAGAAATGGGGAGGAATAACGCGGTCTGGGGGCAAATGCAAGTGGTGCAATGATCTAACATGGTGCAAATGCAAAAAAAAAGAGATAAATTCTTAAAGCTGACGTAAATGCAAATAGTGCAATAATTAAACTTGATGCAAATGCAAAAATTGGGTGGAATTATCCGGCCTGGGTGCAAACGCAAGCGGTGCAATAATTTAACCCTCTGCAAATGCAGAGGGAGGGGGGACTGATCCGGCCTGGGCGCAAACTCAAACAATGAAACGATTAAAAATGACGCAGATGCAAAATGAGGGAGGAAAAAAGAAGCCCCGGGCCCGAGGGCCGCAGCAAACGGTGCAACGGCCTCCCCCGGCGCAAACGCAGAGAATTAAAGGCTGACGCAGCCGGTGCCGCGGTGAAGCCTGGTGCCAGGGCAAAGCAAATGAAAAATGGGGAGCAATAAAGCAACCTGGGTGCAAATGCAGTCCCGGCTCTTGGGGTTGTCCCCCGTCCCCCCCCCTTCCTGGATGCCAGGGTTCTCGTCGCCCCCCTCCACCAAGACCCCTGGGTCCCCCCTGAACACCTGAGTCCCCCCCAGACCCCTGGTTCTCCCACCCCCAGACACCTGGGTTGCCCCCCAAGACCCCTGGGTCCCCCCAAGACGCCTGGGTGCCCCCAAAAGCCCTGGGAGGCCCCCAGATGCCTGGGTCACCCCAAAACCCCTTGGTTCCCCCCCAAGACCCCTGGGTCCCCCCTGAATGCCTGGGTCCCCCCCCAAGACCCCTGGGTTGCCCCCCAAGACCCCTGGGTCCCCCCCAGACCCCTGGGTTACCCCTGAACACCTGCATGTCCCCCCCAGACCCCTGGTTCTCCCCCCCCCAAGACCCCTGGGTCACCCCCCACGATCCCTGGGTCCCCCCTGAATGCCTGGGTCCCCCCCCAGACCCCTGGCTCACCCCCCACGATCCCTGGGTCCCCCCTGAATGCCTGGGTCCCCCCCCAGACCCCTGGCTCACCCCCCACGATCCCTGGGTCCCCCCTGAATGCCTGGGTCCCCCCCCAGACCCCTGGGTCCCTCCCCAAGACCCCTGGGTCCCCCCTGAATGCCTGGGTCCCCCCAAGACCCCTGGGTCCCTCCCCAAGACCCCTGGGCCCCCCCGAATGCCTGGGTCCCCCCAAGACCCCTGGGTGTGTCCCCCCCCCCGACACCTGGGTCCCCTGGGGCGGGTGCCAGTCAGTCCCAGTATCTCCCATCAATTCCCAGCCGTGGGGGACGCTGGCACCGGGCCAGGCTGTGACGACATGACCAGGGGTGGCAGCACCCATGGGTGCTCTCAGACCTGCCGGGCACCCGCCGGGGCACCTGCTGCAGCGGCGACAGCGCGCGGCAGCGCACCCGTGGGGGGCACCAGGCACCGGGGGACGCAGGCATCGGGGGGCACCCAGGCATCGGGGGGACACAGGTATCGGGGGGCACCCAGGTATAGGGGACCCAGGTATCGGGGAGCACCCAGGTATCGGGGGACCAAGGTATTGGGATACCCAGGTATTGGGGGCACCCAGGTATCGGGGGGCACCCAGGTATTGGGGGTCCCAGGCATCAGGAGACCCAGGTATTGGGGAGCACCCAGGTATCGGGGGACCCAGCTATTGGGGGACCCAGGCATTGGAGGGCACGCAGGTATTGGGGACACTCAGATATTGGGGGCACCAATGTATTGGGGAGCACCCAATTATCGGGAGCACCAGGTTTTGGGGGGACCCAGGCATTGGGGGACACCTAGATTTTTGGGGGCACCCAGGTATCGGGCGCACCCAGGTATCGGGGGGCACCCAGGCATCGGGGAGCACCCATGTATTCGGGGGACTCAGGTACTGGGGGACACAGGCATTGGGGGCACCCAGGTTTTGGGGGGCACCCAGGCATTGGGGGGACCCAGGTATTGGGGGCACCCAGGTATTGGAAGGACCCAGCTATTGGGGAGACCCAGCTATTGGGGGGCACCCAGGTATTGGGGGCACCCAGGTATTGGGGGGCACCCAGGTATCGGGGGACCCAGGTATTGGGGCACCCAGGCATCGGGGGCCCAGGTATTGGGGCACCCAGGTATCAGGGGGCACCCAGGTATTGGGGGACCCAGGTATTGGGGGACCCAGATATTGGGGGGCACCCATGCATTGGGAAGCACCCAGGTATTGGGGACACCCAGGTATTGGGGCACTCACCTATTGGGGGACACCCAGGCATCGGGGGCACCCAGGTATCAGGAGGCACCCAGCTATTGGGGGGGCACCCAGCTATTGGGGGGCACCCAGGCATTGGGGGCACCCAGGCATTGGGGGCACCCAGTTATTGGGGGGACCCTCCACACAACAACACCCAGGTGTTTGGGTGCCAACAGCACCCCCTTACCCCCGCCCAGCACCCCCAGACCTCGGGGGGGACCCCCAGGCATCGGGGACCCCCCCTTAACCCCCCCCCATTTCCAGCCATGATGGGGACGGCCATGAAGGTGCTGGTGGGGGTCGCACTGGTCTTACTGGGAGGTACGTGTTGGGGGGTCGGGGTCCCCCTCTCTGCTGCCACCTGCTGCTCAGACTTGCTAATGCACGCTAATGTATGCTAATGTATGCAAATGAATGCTAATGTATGCAAAGTACGGGACCGCGCACCTGCACGCCCTCTTGTGCGTGGTCCCCCCCTTTGCTCCCCCTTTGCTCCCCCATTTGCACCCCCTTTGCATTCCCTTTGCTCCCCCTTTGCAACCCCTTTTCTCCCCCTTTGCCCCCCATTTGCACCCCCTGTTCTCCCCCTTTGCCTGCCCTTTTCTCCCCCTTTGCTCCCCCTTTGCATCCCCTTTGCACCCCCTTTGCACCCCCTTTGCACCCCCTTTGCTCCCCCTTTGCTCCCCCTTTGCTCCCCCTTTTCTCCCCCTTTGCCCGCCCTTTTCTCCCCCTTTGCTCCCCCTTTGCTCCCCCTTTGCTCCCCCTTTGCACCCCCTTTGCATCCCCTTTGCTCCCCCTTTGCTCCCCCTTTGCACCCCCTTTGCACCCCCTTTGCACCTCCTTTTCTCCCCATTTAGACCCCTGTTTTTCCCCACATTTGCCCCCCCTTTGCTGCCCCATTTGCCCCCCCTTTTTCCCGGCATTTGCCCCCACATTCTGCACCCCATTTTCACCCCACTTGCCCCACTTTGCACCTCATTTACCCCATTTACCCCATTTACACCCCATTTACACCCCATTTGCCCCCCTTTGCCCCCAATTTGCCCCCCCATTTCCCCCCATTTCCCCACCATTTCCACCATTCCCCCCCATTTCCCCCATTTTAACCCCATTTTCCCCCACTTCCCCCCATTTCCCCCATTTACACCCCATTTGCCCCCATTTACACCCCATTTGCCCCCATTTACACCCCATTTGCCCCCCTTTGCCTCCAATTTGCCCCCCCATTTCCCCCATTTCCCCACCATTTCCACCAATTCCCCCCCCCATTTGCCCCCCCATTTCCCCCATTTTAACCCCCCCATTTCCTCCCCATTTCTCCCCCATTTCCCCGATTTCCCCCATTTGCCCCCCATTTCCCCCATTTCCCCCCATTTCTCCCCATTTCTCCCCATTTCCCCCCCATTTCCCCATTTCCCCATTTCCCCCATTTCACCCCATTTCCCCAATTTCCCCCATTTCTCCCCCATTTCCCCCCATTTCCCCCCCATTTCCCCCATTTCCCCCCCATTTCCACCATTTCCCCCATTTCTCCCCCATTTCCCCCCCATTTCCCCCATTTCCCCCATTTCCCCCCATTTCTCCCCATTTCCCCCCATTTCCCCCATTTCCCCCATTTCT
>NW_027441166.1:0-28363 GCF_949628215.1 Phalacrocorax aristotelis | reverse complement strand
GTTTTTCCGCGGCACGCCGTTTCGGAGGCCGGATCCGGCCCGGTTTTTCCGCGGCACGCCGTTTCCGGCCCGGTTTTTCCGCGGCACGCCGTTTCGGAGGCCGGATCCGGCCCGGTTTTTCCGCGGCACGCCGTTTCGGAGGCTGGATCCGGCCCGGTTTTTCCGCGGCACGCCGTTTCGGAGGCTGGATCTGGCCCGGTTTTTCCGCGGCACGCCGTTTCGGAGGCCGGATCCGGCCCGGTTTTTCCGCGGCACGCCATTTCCAGCCCGGTTTTTCCGCGGCACGCCGTTTCGGAGGCCGGATCCGGCCCAGTTTTTCCGCGGCACGCCGTTTCCGGCCCGGTTTTTCTGCGGCACGCCGTTTCGGAGGCCGGATCCGGCCCGGTTTTTCCGCGGCACGCCGTTTCCGGCCCGGTTTTTCCGCGGCACGCCGTTTCGGAGGCCGGATCCGGCCCGGTTTTTCCGCGGCACGCCGTTTCCTGCCCGGTTTTTCCGCGGCACGCCGTTTCGGAGGCCGGATCCGGCCTGGTTTTTCCGCGGCACGCCGTTTCGGAGGCCGGATCCGGCCCGGTTTTTCCGCGGCACGCCGTTTCCGGCCCGGTTTTTCCGCGGCACGCCGTTTCGGAGGCCGGATCCGGCCCGGTTTTTCCGCGGCACGCCGTTTCCGGCCCGGTTTTTCCGCGGCACGCCGTTTCCGGCCCGGTTTTTCCGCGGCACGCCATTTCGGAGGCGGATCCGGCCCGGTTTTTCCGCGGCACGCCGTTTCGGAGGCCGGATCCGGCCGGTTTTTACGCGGCACGCCGTTTCCGGCCCGGTTTTTCCGCGGCACGCCGTTTCGGAGGCCGGATCCGGCCCGGTTTTTCCGCGGCACGCCGTTTCCGGCCCGGTTTTTCCGCGGCACGCCGTTTCGGAGGCCGGATCCGGCCCGGTTTTTCCGCGGCACGCCGTTTCGGAGGCTGGATCCGGCCCGGTTTTTCCGCGGCACGCCGTTTCGGAGGCCGGATCTGGCCCGGTTTTTCCGCGGCACGCCGTTTCGGAGGCCGGATCCGGCCCGGTTTTTCCGCGGCACGCCATTTCCAGCCCGGTTTTTCCGCGGCACGCCGTTTCGGAGGCCGGATCCGGCCCAGTTTTTTCCGCGGCACGCCGTTTCCGGCCCGGTTTTTCTGCGGCACGCCGTTTCGGAGGCCGGATCCGGCCCGGTTTTTCCGCGGCACGCCGTTTCCGGCCCGGTTTTTCCGCGGCACGCCGTTTCGGAGGCCGGATCCGGCCCGGTTTTTCCGCGGCACGCCGTTTCCTGCCCGGTTTTTCCGCGGCACGCCGTTTCGGAGGCCGGATCCGGCCTGGTTTTTCCGCGGCACGCCGTTTCGGAGGCCGGATCCGGCCCGGTTTTTCCGCGGCACGCCGTTTCCGGCCCGGTTTTTCCGCGGCACGCCCGTTTCGGAGGCCGGATCCGGCCCGGTTTTTCCGCGGCACGCCGTTTCCGGCCCGGTTTTTCCGCGGCACGCCGTTTCCGGCCCGGTTTTTCCGCGGCACGCTGTTTCGGAGGCCGGATCCGGCCCGGTTTTTCCGCGGCACGCCGTTTCGGAGGCCGGATCCGGCCCGGTTTTTCCGCGGCACGCCGTTTCCGGCCCGGTTTTTCTGCGGCACGCCGTTTCGGAGGCCGGATCCGGCCCGGTTTTTCCGCGGCACGCCGTTTCCGGCCCGGTTTTTCCGCGGCACGCCGTTTCGGAGGCCGGATCCGGCCCGGTTTTTTTCCGCGGCACGCCGTTTCCGGCCCGCGGCACGCCGTTTCGGAGGCCGGATCCGGCCTGGTTTTTCCGCGGCACGCCGTTTCGGAGGCCGGATCCGGCCCGGTTTTTCCGCGGCACGCCGTTTCGGAGGCCCGGTTTTTCCGCGGCACGCCGTTTCGGAGGCCGGATCCGGCCCGGTTTTTCCGCGGCACGCCGTTTCCGGCCCGGTTTTTCCGCGGCACGCCGTTTCCGGCCCGGTTTTTCCGCGGCACGCCGTTTCGGAGGCCGGATCCGGCCCGGTTTTTCCGCGGCACGCCGTTTCGGAGGCCGGATCCGGCCCGGTTTTTCCGCGGCACGCCGTTTCCGGCCCCGTTTTTTCTGCGGCATGCCCTTTCGGAGGCCGGATCCGGCCCGGTTTTTCCGCGGCACGCCGTTTCCGGCCCGGTTTTTCCGCGGCACGCCGTTTCGGAGGCCAGACCCGGCCCGGTTTTTCCGCGGCACGCCGTTTCCGGCCCGGTTTTTCCGCGGCACGCCGTTTCGGAGGCCGGATCCGGCCCGGTTTTTCCGCGGCACGCCGTTTCGGAGGCTGGATCCGGCCCGGTTTTTTCCGCGGCACGCCGTTTCCGGCCCGGTTTTTCCGCGGCACGCCGTTTCGGAGGCCGGATCCGGCCCGGTTTTTCCGCGGCACGCCGTTTCGGAGGCCGGATCCGGCCCGGTTTTTACGCGGCACGCCGTTTCCGGCCCGGTTTTTTCCGCGGCACGCCGTTTCGGAGGCCGGATCCGGCCCGGTTTTTCCGCGGCACGCCGTTTCCGGCCCGGTTTTTCCGCGGCACGCCGTTTCGGAGGCCGGATCCGGCCCGGTTTTTTCCGCGGCACGCCGTTTCGGAGGCCGGATCCGGCCCGGTTTTTCCACGGCACGCTGTTTCCGGCCCGGTTTTTTCCGCGGCACGCCGTTTCGGAGGCCGGATCCGGCCCGGTTTTTCCGCGGCACGCCGTTTCGGAGGCCGGATCCGGCCCGGTTTTTACGCGGCACGCCGTTTCCGGCCCGGTTTTTCCGCGGCACGCCGTTTCGGAGGCCGGATCCGGCCCGGTTTTTCTGCGGCACGCCGTTTCCGGCCCGGTTTTTCCGCGGCACGCCGTTTCGGAGGCCGGATCCGGCCCGGTTTTTCCGCGGCACGCCGTTTCGGAGGCTGGATCCGGCCCGGTTTTTCCGCGGCACGCCGTTTCGGAGGCCGGATCTGGCCCGGTTTTTCCGCGGCACGCCGTTTCGGAGGCCGGATCCGGCCCGGTTTTTTCCGCGGCACGCCGTTTCCGGCCCGGTTTTTCCGCGGCACGCCGTTTCGGAGGCCGGATCCGGCCTGGTTTTTCCGCGGCACGCCGTTTCGGAGGCCGGATCCGGCCCGGTTTTTCCGCGGCACGCCGTTTCCGGCCCGGTTTTTCCGCAGCACGCCGTTTCCGGCCCGGTTTTTCCGCGGCACGCCGTTTCCGGCCCGGTTTTTTTCCGCGGCACGCTGTTTCGGAGGCCTGATCCGGCCCGGTTTTTCCGCGGCACGCCGTTTCGGAGGCCAGATCCGGCCCGGTTTTTTCCGCGGCACGCCGTTTCCGGCCCGGTTTTTCCGCGGCACGCCGTTTCGGAGGCCGGATCCGGCCCGGTTTTTTCCGCCGCACGCCGTTTCGGAGGCCGGATCCGGCCCGGTTTTTCCGCGGCACGCCGTTTCGGAGGCCGGATCCGGCCCGGTTTTTACGCGGCACGCCGTTTCCGGCCCGGTTTTTTCCGCGGCACGCCGTTTCGGAGGCCGGATCCGGCCCGGTTTTTCCGCGGCACGCCGTTTCCGGCCCGGTTTTTCCGCGGCACGCCGTTTCGGAGGCCGGATCCGGCCCGGTTTTTCCGCGGCACGCCGTTTCGGAGGCTGGATCCGGCCCGGTTTTTCCGCGGCACGCCATTTCGGAGGCCGGATCTGGCCCGTTTTTTCCGCGGCACGCCGTTTCCTGCCCGGTTTTTCCGCGGCACGCCGTTTCGGAGGCCGCATCCGGCCCGGTTTTTCTGCGGCACGCCGTTTCCGGCCCGGTTTTTCCGCGGCACGCCGTTTCGGAGGCCGGATCCGGCCCGGTTTTTTCCGCGGCACGCCGTTTCGGAGGCCGGATCCGGCCCGGTTTTTCCGCGGCACGCCGTTTCCGGCCCGGTTTTTCCGCGGCACGCCGTTTCGGAGGCCGGATCCGGCCCGGTTTTTTCCGCGGCACGCCGTTTCGGAGGCCGGATCCGGCCCGGTTTTTCCGCGGCACGCCGTTTCGGAGGCCGGATCCGGCCCGGTTTTTCCGCGGCACGCCGTTTCGGAGGCCGGATCCGGCCCGGTTTTTCCGCGGCACGCCGTTTCGGAGGCTGGATCCGGCCCGGTTTTTCCGCGGCACGCCGTTTCCGGCCCGGTTTTTTCCGCGGCACGCCGTTTCGGAGGCCGGATCCGGCCCGGTTTTTCCGCGGCACGCCGTTTCGGAGGCCGGATCCGGCCCGGTTTTTACGCGGCACGCCGTTTCCGGCCCGGTTTTTCCGCGGCACGCCGTTTCGGAGGCCGGATCCGGCCCGGTTTTTTCCGCGGCACGCCGTTTCCGGCCCGGTTTTTCCGCGGCACGCCGTTTCGGAGGCCGGATCCGGCCCGGTTTTTCCGCGGCACGCCGTTTCGGAGGCCGGATCCGGCCCGGTTTTTCCACGGCACGCTGTTTCCGGCCCGGTTTTTTCCGCGGCACGCCGTTTCGGAGGCCGGATCCGGCCCGGTTTTTTCCGCGGCACGCCGTTTCGGAGGCCGGATCCGGCCCGGTTTTTACGCGGCACGCCGTTTCCGGCCCGGTTTTTCCGCGGCACGCCGTTTCGGAGGCCGGATCCGGCCCGGTTTTTTCTGCGGCACGCCGTTTCCGGCCCGGTTTTTCCGCGGCACGCCGTTTCGGAGGCCGGATCCGGCCCGGTTTTTTCCGCGGCACGCCGTTTCGGAGGCTGGATCCGGCCCGGTTTTTCCGCGGCACGCCGTTTCGGAGGCCGGATCTGGCCCGGTTTTTCCGCGGCACGCCGTTTCGGAGGCCGGATCCGGCCCGGTTTTTCCGCGGCACGCCGTTTCCGGCCCGGTTTTTCCGCGGCACGCCGTTTCGGAGGCCTGATCCGGCCTGGTTTTTCCGCGGCACGCCGTTTCGGAGGCCGGATCCGGCCCGGTTTTTCCGCGGCACGCCGTTTCCGGCCCGGTTTTTCCGCAGCACGCCGTTTCCGGCCCGGTTTTTTCCGCGGCACGCCGTTTCCGGCCCGGTTTTTCCGCGGCACGCTGTTTCGGAGGCCTGATCCGGCCCGGTTTTTCCGCGGCACGCCGTTTCGGAGGCCAGATCCGGCCCGGTTTTTCCGCGGCACGCCGTTTCCGGCCCGGTTTTTTCCGCGGCACGCCGTTTCGGAGGCCGGATCCGGCCCGGTTTTTTCCGCCGCACGCCGTTTCGGAGGCCGGATCCGGCCCGGTTTTTCCGCGGCACGCCGTTTCCGGCCCGGTTTTTCCGCGGCACGCCGTTTCGGAGGCCGGATCCGGCCCGGTTTTTTCCGCGGCACGCCGTTTCGGAGGCCGGATCCGGCCCGGTTTTTACGCGGCACGCCGTTTCCGGCCCGGTTTTTTCCGCGGCACGCCGTTTCGGAGGCCGGATCCGGCCCGGTTTTTCCGCGGCACGCCGTTTCCGGCCCGGTTTTTCCGCGGCACGCCGTTTCGGAGGCCGGATCCGGCCCGGTTTTTCCGCGGCACGCCGTTTCGGAGGCTGGATCCGGCCCGGTTTTTTCCGCGGCACGCCATTTCGGAGGCCGGATCTGGCCCGTTTTTTCCGCGGCACGCCGTTTCCTGCCCGGTTTTTTCCGCGGCACGCCGTTTCGGAGGCCGCATCCGGCCCGGTTTTTCTGCGGCACGCCGTTTCCGGCCCGGTTTTTTCCGCGGCACGCCGTTTCGGAGGCCGGATCCGGCCCGGTTTTTCCGCGGCACGCCGTTTCGGAGGCCGGATCCGGCCCGGTTTTTCCGCGGCACGCCGTTTCCGGCCCGGTTTTTTCCGCGGCACGCCGTTTCGGAGGCCGGATCCGGCCCGGTTTTTCCGCGGCACGCCGTTTCGGAGGCCGGATCCGGCCCGGTTTTTCCGCGGCACGCCGTTTCGGAGGCCGGATCCGGCCCGGTTTTTTCCGCGGCACGCCGTTTCGGAGGCCGGATCCGGCCCGTTTTTCCGCGGCACGCCGTTTCCGGCCCGGTTTTTCCGCGGCACGCCGTTTCGGAGGCCGGATCCGGCCCGGTTTTTCTGCGGCACGCCGTTTCGGAGGCTGGATCCGGCCCGGTTTTTCCGCGGCACGCCGTTTCGGAGGCCGTTTCCAGCCCGGTTTTTCCGCGGCACGCCGTTTCGGAGGCCTGATCCGGCCCGGTTTTTCCGCGGCACGCCGTTTCCAGCCCGGTTTTTCCGCGGCACGCCGTTTCGGAGGCCGGATCCGGCCCAGTTTTTCCGCGGCACGCCGTTTCCGGCCCGGTTTTTTCCGCGGCACGCCGTTTCGGAGGCCGGATCCGGCCCGGTTTTTCCGCGGCACGCCGTTTCCGGCCCGGTTTTTCCGCGGCACGCCGTTTCGGAGGCCGGATCCGGCCCGGTTTTTCCGCGGCACGCCGTTTCGGAGGCCGCCGTTTCCGGCCCGGTTTTTCCGTGGCACGCCGTTTCGGAGGCCGGATCCGGCCCCGTTTTTCCGCGGCACGCCGTTTCGGAGGCCGGATCTGGCCCGGTTTTTACGCGGCACGCCGTTTCCGGCCCGGTTTTTCCGCGGCACGCCGTTTCGGAGGCCGGATCCGGCCCGGTTTTTCCGCGGCACACCGTTTCCGGCCCGGTTTTTTCCGCGGCACGCCGTTTCGGAGGCCGGATCCGGCCCGGTTTTTCCACGGCACGCCATTTCCAGCCCGGTTTTTCCGCGGCACGCCGTTTCGGAGGCCGGATCCGGCCCGGTTTTTTCCGCGGCACGCCGTTTCCGGCCCCGTTTTTCTGCGGCATGCCCTTTCGGAGGCCGGATCCGGCCCGGTTTTTCCGCGGCACGCCGTTTCCGGCCCGGTTTTTCCGCGGCACGCTGTTTCGGAGGCCAGATCCGGCCCGGTTTTTCCGCGGCACGCCGTTTCCGGCCCGGTTTTTCCGCGGCACGCCGTTTCCGGCCCGGTTTTTTCCACGGCACGCCGTTTCGGAGGCCGGATCCGGCCCGGTTTTTCCGCGGCACGCCGTTGGCCCGGTTTTTCCGCGGCACGCCGTTTCGGAGGCCGGATCCGGCCCGGTTTTTCCGCGGCACGCCGTTTCCGGCCCGGTTTTTCCGCGGCACGCCGTTTCGGAGGCCGGATCCGGCCCGGTTTTTCCGCGGCACGCCGTTTCCGGCCCGGTTTTTCCGCGGCACACCGTTTCGGAGGCCGGATCCGGCCCGGTTTTCCGCGGCACGCCGTTTCCGGCCCGGTTTTTTCCGCGGCACGCCGTTTCGGAGGCCGGATCCGGCCCGGTTTTTCCGCGGCACGCCGTTTCGGAGGCCGGATCCGGCCCGGTTTTTCCGCGGCACGCCGTTTCGGAGGCCGGATCCGGCCCGGTTTTTACGCGGCACGCCGTTTCCGGCCCGGTTTTTCCGCGGCACGCCGTTTCGGAGGCCGGATCCGGCCCGGTTTTTCCGCGGCACGCCGTTTCCGGCCCGGTTTTTCCGCGGCACGCCGTTTCGGAGGCCGGATCCGGCCCGGTTTTTCCGCGGCACGCCGTTTCGGAGGCTGGATCCGGCCCGGTTTTTCCGCGGCACGCCGTTTCGGAGGCCGGATCTGGCCCGGTTTTTTCCGCGGCACGCCGTTTCGGAGGCCGGATCCGGCCCGGTTTTTCCGCGGCACGCCGTTTCCAGCCCGGTTTTTCCGCGGCACGCCGTTTCGGAGGCGGATCCGGCCCAGTTTTTCCGCGGCACGCCGTTTCCGGCCCGGTTGTTCTGCGGCACGCCGTTTCGGAGGCCGGATCCGGCCCGGTTTTTCCGCGGCACGCCGTTTCCGGCCCGGTTTTTCCGCGGCACGCCGTTTCGGAGGCCGGATCCGGCCCGGTTTTTCCGCGGCACGCCGTTTCCGGCCCCGGTTTTTCCGCGGCACGCCGTCCGTTTCGGAGGCCGGATCCGGCCTGGTTTTTCCGCGGCACGCCGTTTCGGAGGCCGGATCCGGCCCGGTTTTTCCGCGGCACGCCGTTTCCGGCCCGGTTTTTCCGCGGCACGCCGTTTCGGAGGCCGGATCCGGCCCGGTTTTTCCGCGGCACGCCGTTTCCGGCCCGGTTTTTCCGCGGCACGCCGTTTCCGGCCCGGTTTTTCCGCGGCACGCCGTTTCGGAGGCCGGATCCGGCCCGGTTTTTCCGCGGCACGCCGTTTCGGAGGCCGGATCCGGCCCGGTTTTTCCGCGGCACGCCGTTTCCGGCCCGGTTTTTCCGCGGCACGCCGTTTCGGAGGCCGGATCCGGCCCGGTTTTTTCCGCGGCACGCCGTTTCCGGCCCGGTTTTTCCGCGGCACGCCGTTTCGGAGGCCGGATCCGGCCCGGTTTTTCCGCGGCACGCCGTTTCCGGCCCGGTTTTTCCACGGCACGCCCGTTTCGGGGGCCGGATCTGGCCCGGTTTTTCCGCGGCACGCCGTTTCCGGCCCGGTTTTACCGCGGCACGCCGTTTCGGAGGCCAGATCCGGCCCGGTTTTTCCGCGGCACGCCGTTTCCGGCCCGGTTTTTCCGCGGCACGCCGTTTCGGAGGCCGGATCCGGCCCGGTTTTTCCGCGGCACGCCGTTTCGGAGGCCGGATCCGGCCCGGTTTTTCCGCGGCACGCCGTTTCCGGCCCGGTTTTTTCCGCGGCACGCCGTTTCGGAGGCCGGATCCGGCCCGGTTTTTCCGCGGCACGCCGTTTCGGAGGCCGGATCCGGCCCGGTTTTTCCGCGGCACGCCGTTTCCGGCCCGGTTTTTCCACGGCACGCCATTTTGGAGGCCGGATCCGGCCCGGTTTTTCCGCGGCACGCCGTTTCGGAGGCCGGATCCGGCCCGGTTTTTCCGCGGATCCGGCCCGGTTTTTCCGCGGCACGCCGTTTCGGAGGCCGGATCCGGCCCGGTTTTTCCGCGGCACGCCGTTTCTGGCCCGGTTTTTCCGCGGCACGCCGTTCCGGAGGCCGGATCTGGCCCGGTATTTCCGCGGCACGCCGTTTCGGAGGCCGGATCCGGCCCGGTTTTTCCGCGGCACGCCGTTTCCGGCCCGGTTTTTCCGCGGCACGCCGTTTCGGAGGCCGGATCCGGCCCGGTTTTTCCGCGGCACGCTGTTTCGGAGGCCGGATCCGGCCCGGTTTTTCCGCGGCACGCCGTTTCCGGCCCGGTTTTTCCGCGGCACGCCGTTTCGGAGGCCGGATTGGCCCGGTTTTTCCGCGGCACGCCGTTTCGGAGGCCAGATCCGGCCCGGTTTTTTCCGCGGCACGCCGTTTCCGGCCCGGTTTTTCCGCGGCACGCCGTTTCGGGCCCGGTTTTTCCGCGGCACGCCGTTTCGGAGGCCGGATCCGGCCCGGTTTTTCCGCGGCACGCCGTTTCCGGCCCGGTTTTTCCGCGGCACGCCGTTTCGGAGGCCGGATCCGGCCCGGTTTTTCCGCGGCACGCCGTTTCGGAGTACGGATCCGGCCCGGTTTTTCCGCGGCACGCCGTTTCGGAGGCCGGATCCGGCCCGGTTTTTCCGCGGCACGCCGTTTCGGAGGCCGGATCGGCCCGGTTTTTCCGTGGCACGCCGTTTCCGGCCCGGTTTTTCCGCGGCACGCCGTTTCCGGCCCGGTTTTTCCACGGCACGCCATTTCGGAGGCCGGATCCGGCCCGGTTTTTCCGCGGCACGCCGTTTCCGGCCCGGTTTTTTCGCGGCACGCCGTTTCGGAGGCCGGATCCGGCCCGGTTTTTCCGCGGCACGCCGTTTCCGGCCCGGTTTTTCTGCGGCATGCCATTTCGGAGGCCGGTTCTGGCCCGTTTTTTCCGCGGCACGCCGTTTCCTGCCCAGTTTTTCCGCGGCACGCCGTTTCGGAGGCCGGATCCGGCCCGGTTTTTCCGCGGCACGCCGTTTCCGGCCCGGTTTTTCCGCGGCACACCGTTTCGGAGGCCGGATCCGGCCCGGTTTTTCCGCGGCACGCCGTTTCGGAGGCCGGATCCGGCCCGGTTTTTCCGCGGCACGCCGTTTCCTGCCCGGTTTTTCCGCGGCACGCCGTTTCGGAGGCCGGATCCGGCCCGGTTTTTCCGCGGCACGCCGTTTCCGGCCCGGTTTTTCCGCGGCACGCCGTTTCGGAGGCCGGATCCGGCCCGGTTTTTCCGCGGCACGCCGTTTCCGGCCCGGTTTTTCCGCGGCACGCCGTTTCGGAGGCCGGATCCGGCCCGGTTTTTCCGCGGCACGCCGTTTCCGGCCCGGTTTTTCCGCGGCACGCCGTTTCGGAGGCTGGATCCGGCCCGGTTATTCCGCGGCACGCCGTTTCGGAGGCCGGATCTGGCCCGGTTTTTTCCGCGGCACGCCGTTTCGGAGGCCGGATCCGGCCCGGTTTTTCCGCGGCACGCCGTTTCCAGCCCGGTTTTTCCGCGGCACGCCGTTTCGGAGGCCGGATCCGGCCCAGTTTTTCCGCGGCACGCCGTTTCCGGCCCGGTTTTTCCGCGGCACGCCGTTTCGGAGGCCGGATCCGGCCCGGTTTTTCCGCGGCACGCCGTTTCCGGCCCGGTTTTTCCGCGGCACGCCGTTTCGGAGGCCGGATCCGGCCCGGTTTTTCCGCGGCACGCCGTTTCCAGCCCGGTTTTTCCGCGGCACGCCGTTTCGGAGGCCGGATCCGGCCCGGTTTTTCCGCGGCACGCCGTTTCCAGCCCGGTTTTTCCGCGGCACGCCGTTTCGGAGGCCGGATCCGGCCCGGTTTTTTCGCGGCACGCCGTTTCCGGCCCGGTTTTTTCCACGGCACGCCGTTTCGGAGGCCGGATCCGGCCCGGTTTTTCCGCGGCACGCCGTTTCGGAGGCCGGATCCGGCCCGGTTTTTCCGCGGCACGCCGTTTCCGGCCCGGTTTTTCCGCGGCACGCCGTTTCGGAGGCCGGATCCGGCCCGGTTTTTCCGCGGCACGCCGTTTCCGGCACGGTTTTTCCGCGGCACGCCGTTTCGGAGGCCGGATCCGGCCCGGTTTTTCCGCGGCACGCCGTTTCCAGCCCGGTTTTTCCGCGGCACGCCGTTTCGGAGGCCGGATCTGGCCCGGTTTTTCCGCGGCACGCCGTTTCCGGCCCGGTTTTTTCCGCGGCACGCCGTTTCGGAGGCCGGATCCGGCCCGGTTTTTCCGCGGCACGCCGTTTCCGGCCCGGTTTTTTCTGCGGCACGCCGTTTCGGAGGCCGGATCCGGCCCGGTTTTTCCGCGGCACGCCGTTTCGGAGGCCGGATCCGGCCCGGTTTTTCCGCGGCACGCCGTTTCCGGCCCGGTTTTTTCCGCGGCACGCCGTTTCGGAGGCCGGATCCGGCCCGGTTTTTCCGCGGCACGCCGTTTCGGAGGCCGGATCCGGCCCGGTTTTTACGCGGCACGCCGTTTCCGGCCCGGTTTTTCCACGGCACACCATTTTGGAGGCCGGATCCGGCCCGGTTTTTTCCGCGGCACGCCGTTTCGGAGGCCGGATCCGGCCCGGTTTTTCCGCGGCACGCCGTTTCGGAGGCCGGATCCGGCCCGGTTTTTCCGCGGCACGCCGTTTCCGGCCCGGTTTTTCCGCGGCACGCCGTTCCGGAGGCCGGATCTGGCCCGGTATTTCCGCGGCACGCCGTTTCGGAGGCCGGATCCGGCCCGGTTTTTCCGCGGCACGCCATTTCCGGCCCGGTTTTTCCGTGGCACGCCGTTTCGGAGGCCGGATCCGGCCCGGTTTTTCCGCGGCACGCTGTTTCGGAGGCCGGATCCGGCCCGGTTTTTCTGCAGCACGCCGTTTCCGGCCCGGTTTTTCCGCGGCACGCCGTTTCGGAGGCCGGATTGGCCCGGTTTTTCCGCGGCACGCCGTTTCGGAGGCCAGATCTGGCCCGGTTTTTCCGCGGCACGCCGTTTCCGGCCCGGTTTTTCCGCGGCACGCCGTTTCGGAGGCCGGATCCGGCCCGGTTTTTCCGCGGCACGCCATTTCCGGCCCGGTTTTTCCGTGGCACGCCGTTTCCGGCCCGGTTTTTCCGCGGCACGCCGTTTCGGAGGCCGGATTGGCCCGGTTTTTCCGCGGCACGCTGTTTCGGAGGCCAGATCCGGCCCGGTTTTTCTGCAGCACGCCGTTTCCGGCCCGGTTTTTCCGCGGCACGCCGTTTCGGAGGCCGGATTGGCCCGGTTTTTCCGCGGCACGCCGTTTCGGAGGCCAGATCTGGCCCGGTTTTTCCGCGGCACGCCGTTTCCGGCCCGGTTTTTTCCGCGGCACGCCGTTTCGGAGGCCGGATCCGGCCCGGTTTTTCCGCGGCACGCCGTTTCGGAGGCCAGATCTGGCCCGGTTTTTCCGCGGCACGCCGTTTCTGGCCCGGTTTTTCCGCGGCACGCCGTTTCGGAGGCCGGATCCGGCCCGGTTTTTCCGCGGCACGCCGTTTCCGGCCCGGTTTTTCCGCGGCACGCCGTTTCGGAGGCCGGATCCGGCCTGGTTTTTCCGCGGCACGCCGTTTCCTGCCCGGTTTTTCCGCGGCACGCTGTTTCGGAGGCCGGATCCGGCCCGGTTTTTCCGCGGCACGCCGTTTCCGGCCCGGTTTTTCCGCGGCACGCCGTTTCGGAGGCCGGATTGGCCCGGTTTTTCCGCGGCACGCCGTTTCGGAGGCCAGATCCGGCCCGGTTTTTCCGCGGCACGCCGTTTCCGGCCCGGTTTTTCCGCGGCACGCCGTTTCGGGCCCGGTTTTTCCGCGGCACGCCGTTTCGGAGGGCCGGATCCGGCCCGGTTTTTCCGCGGCACGCCGTTTCCGGCCCGGTTTTTCCGCGGCACGCCGTTTCGGAGGCCGGATCCGGCCCGGTTTTTCCGCGGCACGCCGTTTCGGAGTACGGATCCGGCCCGGTTTTTCCGCGGCACGCCGTTTCGGAGGCCGGATCCGGCCCGGTTTTTCCGCGGCACGCCGTTTCGGAGGCCGGATCGGCCCGGTTTTTCCGTGGCACGCCGTTTCCGGCCCGGTTTTTCCGCGGCACGCCGTTTCCGGCCCGGTTTTTCCACGGCACGCCATTTCGGAGGCCGGATCCGGCCCGGTTTTTCCGCGGCACGCCGTTTCCGGCCCGGTTTTTTCGCGGCACGCCGTTTCGGAGGCCGGATCCGGCCCGGTTTTTCCGCGGCACGCCGTTTCCGGCCCGGTTTTTCTGCGGCATGCCATTTCGGAGGCCGGTTCTGGCCCGTTTTTTCCGCGGCACGCCGTTTCCTGCCCAGTTTTTCCGCGGCACGCCGTTTCGGAGGCCGGATCCGGCCCGGTTTTTCCGCGGCACGCCGTTTCCGGCCCGGTTTTTCCGCGGCACACCGTTTCGGAGGCCGGATCCGGCCCGGTTTTTCCGCGGCACGCCGTTTCGGAGGCCGGATCCGGCCCGGTTTTTCCGCGGCACGCCGTTTCCTGCCCGGTTTTTCCGCGGCACGCCGTTTCGGAGGCCGGATCCGGCCCGGTTTTTCCGCGGCACGCCGTTTCCGGCCCGGTTTTTCCGCGGCACGCCGTTTCGGAGGCCGGATCCGGCCCGGTTTTTCCGCGGCACGCCGTTTCCGGCCCGGTTTTTCCGCGGCACGCCGTTTCGGAGGCCGGATCCGGCCCGGTTTTTCCGCGGCACGCCGTTTCCGGCCCGGTTTTTCCGCGGCACGCCGTTTCGGAGGCCGGATCCGGCCCGGTTTTTCCGCGGCACGCCGTTTCGGAGGCTGGATCCGGCCCGGTTATTCCGCGGCACGCCGTTTCGGAGGCCGGATCTGGCCCGGTTTTTCCGCGGCACGCCGTTTCGGAGGCCGGATCCGGCCCGGTTTTTCCGCGGCACGCCGTTTCCAGCCCGGTTTTTCCGCGGCACGCCGTTTCGGAGGCCGGATCCGGCCCGGTTTTTCCGCGGCACGCCGTTTCCGGCCCGGTTTTTCCGCGGCACGCCGTTTCGGAGGCCGGATCCGGCCCGGTTTTTCCGCGGCACGCCGTTTCCGGCCCGGTTTTTCCGCGGCACGCCGTTTCGGAGGCCGGATCCGGCCCGGTTTTTCCGCGGCACGCCGTTTCCGGCCCGGTTTTTCCGCGGCACGCCGTTTCGGAGGCTGGATCCGGCCCGGTTATTCAGCGGCACGCCGTTTCGGAGGCCGGATCTGGCCCGGTTTTTCCGCGGCACGCCGTTTCGGAGGCCGGATCCGGCCCGGTTTTTCCGCGGCACGCCGTTTCCAGCCCGGTTTTTCCGCGGCACGCCGTTTCGGAGGCCGGATCCGGCCCAGTTTTTCCGCGGCACGCCGTTTCCGGCCCGGTTTTTCCGCGGCACGCCGTTTCGGAGGCCGGATCCGGCCCGGTTTTTCCGCGGCACGCCGTTTCCGGCCCGGTTTTTCCGCGGCACGCCGTTTCGGAGGCCGGATCCGGCCCGGTTTTTCCACGGCACGCCGTTTCCAGCCCGGTTTTTCCGCGGCACGCCGTTTCGGAGGCCGGATCCGGCCCGGTTTTTCCGCGGCACGCCGTTTCCGGCCCGGTTTTTCCGCGGCACGCCGTTTCGGAGGCCGGATCCGGCCCGGTTTTTCCGCGGCACGCCGTTTCCGGCCCGGTTTTTCCACGGCACGCCGTTTCGGAGGCCGGATCCGGCCCGGTTTTTCCGCGGCACGCCGTTTCGGAGGCCGGATCCGGCCCGGTTTTTCCGCGGCACGCCGTTTCCGGCCAGGTTTTTCCGCGGCACGCCGTTTCGGAGGCCGGATCCGGCCCGGTTTTTCCGCGGCACGCCGTTTCCGGCACGGTTTTTCCGCGGCACGCCGTTTCGGAGGCCGGATCCGGCCCGGTTTTTTCCGCGGCACGCCGTTTCCAGCCCGGTTTTTCCGCGGCACGCCGTTTCGGAGGCCGGATCTGGCCCGGTTTTTCCGCGGCACGCCGTTTCCGGCCCGGTTTTTCCGCGGCACGCCGTTTCGGAGTACGGATCCGGCCCGGTTTTTCCGCGGCACGCCGTTTCGGAGGCCGGATCCGGCCCGGTTTTTCCGCGGCACGCCGTTTCGGAGGCCGGATCCGACCCGGTTTTTACGCGGCACGCCGTTTCCGGCCCGGTTTTTCCACGGCACACCATTTTGGAGGCCGGATCCGGCCCGGTTTTTCCGCGGCACGCCGTTTCGGAGGCCGGATCCGGCCCGGTTTTTCCGCGGCACGCCGTTTCGGAGGCCGGATCCGGCCCGGTTTTTCCGCGGCACGCCGTTTCCGGCCCGGTTTTTCCGCGGCACGCCGTTCCGGAGGCCGGATCTGGCCCGGTATTTCCGCGGCACGCCGTTTCGGAGGCCGGATCCGGCCCGGTTTTTCCGCGGCACGCCATTTCCGGCCCGGTTTTTCCGTGGCACGCCGTTTCGGAGGCCGGATCCGGCCCGGTTTTTCCGCGGCACGCTGTTTCGGAGGCCGGATCCGGCCCGGTTTTTCTGCAGCACGCCGTTTCCGGCCCGGTTTTTCCGCGGCACGCCGTTTCGGAGGCCGGATTGGCCCGGTTTTTTCCGCGGCACGCCGTTTCGGAGGCCAGATCTGGCCCGGTTTTTCCGCGGCACGCCGTTTCCGGCCCGGTTTTTCCGCGGCACGCCGTTTCGGAGGCCGGATCCGGCCCGGTTTTTCCGCGGCACGCCATTTCCGGCCCGGTTTTTCCGTGGCACGCCGTTTCCGGCCCGGTTTTTTCCGCGGCACGCCGTTTCGGAGGCCGGATTGGCCCGGTTTTTCCGCGGCACGCTGTTTCGGAGGCCAGATCCGGCCCGGTTTTTCTGCAGCACGCCGTTTCCGGCCCGGTTTTTCCGCGGCACGCCGTTTCGGAGGCCGGATTGGCCCGGTTTTTCCGCGGCACGCCGTTTCGGAGGCCAGATCTGGCCCGGTTTTTCCGCGGCACGCCGTTTCCGGCCCGGTTTTTCCGCGGCACGCCGTTTCGGAGGCCGGATCCGGCCCGGTTTTTCCGCGGCACGCCGTTTCTGGCCCGGTTTTTCCGCGGCACGCCGTTCCGGAGGCCGGATCTGGCCCGGTATTTCCGCGGCACGCCGTTTCGGAGGCCGGATCCGGCCCGGTTTTTCCGCGGCACGCCGTTTCCTGCCCGGTTTTTCCGCGGCACGCTGTTTCGGAGGCCGGATCCGGCCCGGTTTTTCCGCGGCACGCCGTTTCCGGCCCGGTTTTTCCGCGGCACGCCGTTTCGGAGGCCGGATTGGCCCGGTTTTTCCGCGGCACGCCGTTTCGGAGGCCAGATCCGGCCCGGTTTTTCCGCGGCACGCCGTTTCCGGCCCGGTTTTTCCGCGGCACGCCGTTTCGGGCCCGGTTTTTCCGCGGCACGCCGTTTCGGAGGCCGGATCCGGCCCGGTTTTTCCGCGGCACGCCGTTTCCGGCCCGGTTTTTCCGCGGCACGCCGTTTCGGAGGCCGGATCCGGCCCGGTTTTTCCGCGGCACGCCGTTTCGGAGTACGGATCCGGCCCGGTTTTTCCGCGGCACGCCGTTTCGGAGGCCGGATCCGGCCCGGTTTTTCCGCGGCACGCCGTTTCGGAGGCCGGATCGGCCCGGTTTTTCCGTGGCACGCCGTTTCCGGCCCGGTTTTTCCGCGGCACGCCGTTTCCGGCCCGGTTTTTCCACGGCACGCCATTTCGGAGGCCGGATCCGGCCCGGTTTTTCCGCGGCACGCCGTTTCCGGCCCGGTTTTTTCGCGGCACGCCGTTTCGGAGGCCGGATCCGGCCCGGTTTTTCCGCGGCACGCCGTTTCCGGCCCGGTTTTTCTGCGGCATGCCATTTCGGAGGCCGGTTCTGGCCCGTTTTTTTCCGCGGCACGCCGTTTCCTGCCCAGTTTTTCCGCGGCACGCCGTTTCGGAGGCCGGATCCGGCCCGGTTTTTCCGCGGCACGCCGTTTCCGGCCCGGTTTTTCCGCGGCACACCGTTTCGGAGGCCGGATCCGGCCCGGTTTTTCCGCGGCACGCCGTTTCGGAGGCCGGATCCGGCCCGGTTTTTCCGCGGCACGCCGTTCCCTGCCCGGTTTTTCCGCGGCACGCCGTTTCGGAGGCCGGATCCGGCCCGGTTTTTCCGCGGCACGCCGTTCCCTGCCCGGTTTTTCCGCGGCACGCCGTTTCGGAGGCCGGATCCGGCCCGGTTTTTCCGCGGCACGCCGTTTCCGGCCCGGTTTTTCCGCGGCACGCCGTTTCGGAGGCCGGATCCGGCCCGGTTTTTCCGCGGCACGCCGTTTCCGGCCCGGTTTTTCCGCGGCACGCCGTTTCGGAGGCCGGATCCGGCCCGGTTTTTCCGCGGCACGCCGTTTCCGGCCCGGTTTTTTCCGCGGCACGCCGTTTCGGAGGCCGGATCCGGCCCGGTTTTTTCCGCGGCACGCCGTTTCGGAGGCTGGATCCGGCCCGGTTATTCCGCGGCACGCCGTTTCGGAGGCCGGATCTGGCCCGGTTTTTCCGCGGCACGCCGTTTCGGAGGCCGGATCCGGCCCGGTTTTTCCGCGGCACGCCGTTTCCAGCCCGGTTTTTCCGCGGCACGCCGTTTCGGAGGCCGGATCCGGCCCGGTTTTTCCGCGGCACGCCGTTTCCGGCCCGGTTTTTCCGCGGCACGCCGTTTCGGAGGCCGGATCCGGCCCGGTTTTTCCGCGGCACGCCGTTTCCGGCCCGGTTTTTCCGCGGCACGCCGTTTCGGAGGCCGGATCCGGCCCGGTTTTTCCGCGGCACGCCGTTTCCGGCCCGGTTTTTCCGCGGCACGCCGTTTCGGAGGCTGGATCCGGCCCGGTTATTCCGCGGCACGCCGTTTCGGAGGCCGGATCTGGCCCGGTTTTTTCCGCGGCACGCCGTTTCGGAGGCCGGATCCGGCCCGGTTTTTCCGCGGCACGCCGTTTCCAGCCCGGTTTTTCCGCGGCACGCCGTTTCGGAGGCCGGATCCGGCCCAGTTTTTCCGCGGCACGCCGTTTCCGGCCCGGTTTTTCCGCGGCACGCCGTTTCGGAGGCCGGATCCGGCCCGGTTTTTCCGCGGCACGCCGTTTCCGGCCCGGTTTTTCCGCGGCACGCCGTTTCGGAGGCCGGATCCGGCCCGGTTTTTCCGCGGCACGCCGTTTCCAGCCCGGTTTTTCCGCGGCACGCCGTTTCGGAGGCCGGATCCGGCCCGGTTTTTCCGCGGCACGCCGTTTCCAGCCCGGTTTTTCCGCGGCACGCCGTTTCGGAGGCCGGATCCGGCCCGGTTTTTCCGCGGCACGCCGTTTCCGGCCCGGTTTTTCCACGGCACGCCGTTTCGGAGGCCGGATCCGGCCCGGTTTTTCCGCGGCACGCCGTTTCGGAGGCCGGATCCGGCCCGGTTTTTCCGCGGCACGCCGTTTCCGGCCAGGTTTTTCCGCGGCACGCCGTTTCGGAGGCCGGATCCGGCCCGGTTTTTCCGCGGCACGCCGTTTCCGGCACGGTTTTTTCCGCGGCACGCCGTTTCGGAGGCCGGATCCGGCCCGGTTTTTCCGCGGCACGCCGTTTCCAGCCCGGTTTTTCCGCGGCACGCCGTTTCGGAGGCCGGATCTGGCCCGGTTTTTCCGCGGCACGCCGTTTCCGGCCCGGTTTTTCCGCGGCACGCCGTTTCGGAGGCCGGATCCGGCCCGGTTTTTCCGCGGCACGCCGTTTCCGGCCCGGTTTTTCTGCGGCACGCCGTTTCGGAGGCCGGATCCGGCCCGGTTTTTCCGCGGCACGCCGTTTCGGAGGCCGGATCCGGCCCGGTTTTTCCGCGGCACGCCGTTTCCGGCCCGGTTTTTCCGCGGCACGCCGTTTCGGAGGCCGGATCCGGCCCGGTTTTTCCGCGGCACGCCGTTTCGGAGGCCGGATCCGGCCCGGTTTTTACGCGGCACGCCGTTTCCGGCCCGGTTTTTCCACGGCACACCATTTTGGAGGCCGGATCCGGCCCGGTTTTTCCGCGGCACGCCGTTTCGGAGGCCGGATCCGGCCCGGTTTTTCCGCGGCACGCCGTTTCGGAGGCCGGATCCGGCCCGGTTTTTCCGCGGCACGCCGTTTCCGGCCCGGTTTTTCCGCGGCACGCCGTTCCGGAGGCCGGATCTGGCCCGGTATTTCCGCGGCACGCCGTTTCGGAGGCCGGATCCGGCCCGGTTTTTCCGCGGCACGCCGTTTCCGGCCCGGTTTTTCCGCGGCACGCCGTTTCGGAGGCCGGATCCGGCCCGGTTTTTCCGCGGCACGCCGTTTCGGAGGCCGGATCCGGCCCGGTTTTTACGCGGCACGCCGTTTCCGGCCCGGTTTTTCCACGGCACACCATTTTGGAGGCCGGATCCGGCCCGGTTTTTCCGCGGCACGCCGTTTCGGAGGCCGGATCCGGCCCGGTTTTTACGCGGCACGCCGTTTCCGGCCCGGTTTTTCCACGGCACACCATTTTGGAGGCCGGATCCGGCCCGGTTTTTCCGCGGCACGCCGTTTCGGAGGCCGGATCTGGCCCGGTTTTTCCGCGGCACGCCGTTTCCGGCCCGGTTTTTCCGCGGCACGCCGTTTCGGAGGCCGGATCCGGCCCGGTTTTTCCGCGGCACGCCGTTTCCGGCCCGGTTTTTCCGCGGCACGCCGTTTCGGAGGCCGGATCCGGCCCGGTTTTTCCGCGGCACGCCGTTTCCGGCCCGGTTTTTCCGCGGCACGCCGTTTCGGAGGCCGGATCCGGCCCGGTTTTTCCGCGGCACGCCGTTTCGGAGGCTGGATCCGGCCCGGTTATTCCGCGGCACGCCGTTTCGGAGGCCGGATCTGGCCCGGTTTTTCCGCGGCACGCCGTTTCGGAGGCCGGATCCGGCCCGGTTTTTCCGCGGCACGCCGTTTCCAGCCCGGTTTTTCCGCGGCACGCCGTTTCGGAGGCCGGATCCGGCCCGGTTTTTCCGCGGCACGCCGTTTCCGGCCCGGTTTTTCCGCGGCACGCCGTTTCGGAGGCCGGATCCGGCCCGGTTTTTCCGCGGCACGCCGTTTCCGGCCCGGTTTTTTCCGCGGCACGCCGTTTCGGAGGCCGGATCCGGCCCGGTTTTTCCGCGGCACGCCGTTTCCGGCCCGGTTTTTCCGCGGCACGCCGTTTCGGAGGCTGGATCCGGCCCGGTTATTCCGCGGCACGCCGTTTCGGAGGCCGGATCTGGCCCGGTTTTTCCGCGGCACGCCGTTTCGGAGGCCGGATCCGGCCCGGTTTTTCCGCGGCACGCCGTTTCCAGCCCGGTTTTTCCGCGGCACGCCGTTTCGGAGGCCGGATCCGGCCCAGTTTTTCCGCGGCACGCCGTTTCCGGCCCGGTTTTTCCGCGGCACGCCGTTTCGGAGGCCGGATCCGGCCCGGTTTTTCCGCGGCACGCCGTTTCCGGCCCGGTTTTTCCGCGGCACGCCGTTTCGGAGGCCGGATCCGGCCCGGTTTTTCCGCGGCACGCCGTTTCCAGCCCGGTTTTTTCCGCGGCACGCCGTTTCGGAGGCCGGATCCGGCCCGGTTTTTCCGCGGCACGCCGTTTCCAGCCCGGTTTTTCCGCGGCACGCCGTTTCGGAGGCCGGATCCGGCCCGGTTTTTCCGCGGCACGCCGTTTCCGGCCCGGTTTTTCCACGGCACGCCGTTTCGGAGGCCGGATCCGGCCCGGTTTTTCCGCGGCACGCCGTTTCGGAGGCCGGATCCGGCCCGGTTTTTCCGCGGCACGCCGTTTCCGGCCAGGTTTTTCCGCGGCACGCCGTTTCGGAGGCCGGATCCGGCCCGGTTTTTCCGCGGCACGCCGTTTCCGGCACGGTTTTTTCCGCGGCACGCCGTTTCGGAGGCCGGATCCGGCCCGGTTTTTCCGCGGCACGCCGTTTCCAGCCCGGTTTTTCCGCGGCACGCCGTTTCGGAGGCCGGATCTGGCCCGGTTTTTCCGCGGCACGCCGTTTCCGGCCCGGTTTTTCCGCGGCACGCCGTTTCGGAGGCCGGATCCGGCCCGGTTTTTCCGCGGCACGCCGTTTCCGGCCCGGTTTTTCTGCGGCACGCCGTTTCGGAGGCCGGATCCGGCCCGGTTTTTCCGCGGCACGCCGTTTCGGAGGCCGGATCCGGCCCGGTTTTTCCGCGGCACGCCGTTTCCGGCCCGGTTTTTCCGCGGCACGCCGTTTCGGAGGCCGGATCCGGCCCGGTTTTTCCGCGGCACGCCGTTTCGGAGGCCGGATCCGGCCCGGTTTTTACGCGGCACGCCGTTTCCGGCCCGGTTTTTCCACGGCACACCATTTTGGAGGCCGGATCCGGCCCGGTTTTTCCGCGGCACGCCGTTTCGGAGGCCGGATCCGGCCCGGTTTTTCCGCGGCACGCCGTTTCGGAGGCCGGATCCGGCCCGGTTTTTCCGCGGCACGCCGTTTCCGGCCCGGTTTTTCCGCGGCACGCCGTTCCGGAGGCCGGATCTGGCCCGGTATTTCCGCGGCACGCCGTTTCGGAGGCCGGATCCGGCCCGGTTTTTCCGCGGCACGCCATTTCCGGCCCGGTTTTTCCGTGGCACGCCGTTTCGGAGGCCGGATCCGGCCCGGTTTTTCCGCGGCACGCTGTTTCGGAGGCCGGATCCGGCCCGGTTTTTCTGCAGCACGCCGTTTCCGGCCCGGTTTTTCCGCGGCACGCCGTTTCGGAGGCCGGATTGGCCCGGTTTTTCCGCGGCACGCCGTTTCGGAGGCCAGATCTGGCCCGGTTTTTCCGCGGCACGCCGTTTCCGGCCCGGTTTTTCCGCGGCACGCCGTTTCGGAGGCCGGATCCGGCCCGGTTTTTCCGCGGCACGCCATTTCCGGCCCGGTTTTTCCGTGGCACGCCGTTTCCGGCCCGGTTTTTCCGCGGCACGCCGTTTCGGAGGCCGGATTGGCCCGGTTTTTCCGCGGCACGCTGTTTCGGAGGCCAGATCCGGCCCGGTTTTTCTGCAGCACGCCGTTTCCGGCCCGGTTTTTCCGCAGCACGCCGTTTCGGAGGCCGGATTGGCCCGGTTTTTCCGCGGCACGCCGTTTCGGAGGCCAGATCTGGCCCGGTTTTTCCGCGGCACGCCGTTTCCGGCCCGGTTTTTCCGCGGCACGCCGTTTCGGAGGCCGGATCCGGCCCGGTTTTTCCGCGGCACGCCGTTTCTGGCCCGGTTTTTCCGCGGCACGCCGTTCCGGAGGCCGGATCTGGCCCGGTATTTCCGCGGCACGCCGTTTCGGAGGCCGGATCCGGCCCGGTTTTTCCGCGGCACGCCGTTTCCTGCCCGGTTTTTCCGCGGCACGCCGTTTCGGAGGCCGGATCCGGCCCGGTTTTTCCGCGGCACGCTGTTTCGGAGGCCGGATCCGGCCCGGTTTTTCCGCGGCACGCCGTTTCCGGCCCGGTTTTTCCGCGGCACGCCGTTTCGGAGGCCGGATTGGCCCGGTTTTTTCCGCGGCACGCCGTTTCGGAGGCCAGATCCGGCCCGGTTTTTCCGCGGCACGCCGTTTCCGGCCCGGTTTTTCCGCGGCACGCCGTTTCGGGCCCGGTTTTTCCGCGGCACGCCGTTTCGGAGGCCGGATCCGGCCCGGTTTTTTCCGCGGCACGCCGTTTCTGGCCCGGTTTTTCCGCGGCACGCCGTTTCGGAGGCCGGATCCGGCCCGGTTTTTCCGCGGCACGCCGTTTCGGAGTACGGATCCGGCCCGGTTTTTCCGCGGCACGCCGTTTCGGAGGCCGGATCCGGCCCGGTTTTTCCGCGGCACGCCGTTTCGGAGGCCGGATCGGCCCGGTTTTTCCGTGGCACGCCGTTTCCGGCCCGGTTTTTCCGCGGCACGCCGTTTCCGGCCCGGTTTTTCCACGGCACGCCATTTCGGAGGCCGGATCCGGCCCGGTTTTTCCGCGGCACGCCGTTTCCGGCCCGGTTTTTTTCGCGGCACGCCGTTTCGGAGGCCGGATCCGGCCCGGTTTTTCCGCGGCACGCCGTTTCCGGCCCGGTTTTTCTGCGGCATGCCATTTCGGAGGCCGGTTCTGGCCCGTTTTTTTCCGCGGCACGCCGTTTCCTGCCCAGTTTTTCCGCGGCACGCCGTTTCGGAGGCCGGATCCGGCCCGGTTTTTCCGCGGCACGCCGTTTCCGGCCCGGTTTTTTCCGCGGCACCACCGTTTCGGAGGCCGGATCCGGCCCGGTTTTTTCCGCGGCACGCCGTTTCGGAGGCCGGATCCGGCCCGGTTTTTCCGCGGCACGCCGTTTCCTGCCCGGTTTTTTCCGCGGCACGCCGTTTCGGAGGCCGGATCCGGCCCGGTTTTTCCGCGGCACGCCGTTTCCGGCCCGGTTTTTTCCGCGGCACGCCGTTTCGGAGGCCGGATCCGGCCCGGTTTTTTCCGCGGCACGCCGTTTCCGGCCCGGTTTTTTTCCGCGGCACGCCGTTTCGGAGGCCGGATCCGGCCCGGTTTTTCCGCGGCACGCCGTTTCCGGCCCGGATTTTCCGCGGCACGCCGTTTCGGAGGCCGGATCTGGCCCGGTTTTTCCGCGGCACGCCGTTTCGGAGGCCGGATCCGGCCCGGTTTTTACGCGGCACGCCGTTTCCGGCCCGGTTTTTCCGCGGCACGCCGTTTCGGAGGCCGGATCCGGCCCGGTTTTTCCGCGGCACGCCGTTTCCTGCCCGGTTTTTCCGCGACACGCCGTTTCGGAGGCCGGATCCGGCCCGGTTTTTCCGCGGAACGCCGTTTCGGAGGCTGGATCCGGCCCGGTTTTTCCGCGGCACGCCGTTTCGGAGGCCGGATCCGGCCCGGTTTTTTCCGCGGCACGCCGTTTCCGGCCCCGGTTTTTTCTGCGGCATGCCATTTCGGAGGCCGGATCTGGCCCGTTTTTTTCCGCGGCACGCCGTTTTCCTGCCCGGTTTTTTCCGCGGCACGCCGTTTCGGAGGCCGCATCCGGCCCGGTTTTTCTGCGGCACGCCGTTTCCGGCCCGGTTTTTCCGCGGCACGCCGTTTCGGAGGCCGGATCCGGCCCGGTTTTTCCGCGGCACGCCGTTTCGGAGGCCGGATCCGGCCCGGTTTTTTCCGCGGCACGCCGTTTCCGGCCCGGGTTTTTCCGCGGCACGCCGTTTCGGAGGCCGGATCCGGCCCGGTTTTTCCGCGGCACGCCGTTTCGGAGGCCGGATCCGGCCCGGTTTTTTCCGCGGCACGCCGTTTCCGGCCCGGTTTTTTCCGCGGCACGCCGTTTCGGAGGCCGGATCCGGCCCGGTTTTTCCGCGGCACGCCGTTTCGGAGGCCGGATCCGGCCCAGTTTTTCCGCGGCACGCCGTTTCCGGCCCGGTTTTTCTGCGGCACGCCGTTTCGGAGGCCGGATCCGGCCCGTTTTTTTCCGCGGCACGCCGTTTCCGGCCCGGTTTTTTCCGCGGCACGCCGTTTCGGAGGCCGGATCCGCCCGGTTTTTTCCGCGGCACGCCGTTTCCGGCCCGGTTTTTTCCGCGGCACGCCGTTTCGGAGGCCGGATCCGGCCCGGTTTTTTCCGCGGCACACCGTTTCGGAGGCTGGATCCGGCCCGGTTTTTCCGTGGCACGCCGTTTCGGAGGCCGGATCCGGCCCGGTTTTTTCCGCGGCACGCCGTTTCGGAGGCCGGATCTGGCCCGGTTTTTACGCGGCACGCCGTTTCCGGCCCGGTTTTTCCGCGGCACGCCGTTTCGGAGGCCGGATCCGGCCCGGTTTTTTCCGCGGCACGCCGTTTCCGGCCCGGTTTTTCCGCGGCACGCCGTTTCGGAGGCCGGATCCGGCCCGGTTTTTCCACGGCACGCCGTTTACAGCCCGGTTTTTCCGCGGCACGCCGTTTTCGGAGGCCGGATCCGGCCCGGTTTTTTCCGCGGCACGCCGTTTCCGGCCCCGTTTTTCTGCGGCATGCCGTTTCGGAGGCCGGATCCGGCCCGGTTTTTCCGCGGCACGCCGTTTCCGGCCCGGTTTTTTCCGCGGCACGCCGTTTCGGAGGCCAGATCCGGCCCGGTTTTTTCCGCGGCACGCCGTTTCCGGCCCGGTTTTTCCGCGGCACGCCGTTTCCGGCCCGGTTTTTCCGCGGCACGCCCGTTTCGGAGGCCGGATCCGGCCCGGTTTTTTCCGCGGCACGCCGTTTCGGAGGCCGGATCCGGCCCGGTTTTTCCGCGGCACGCCGTTTCCGGCCCGGTTTTTTCCGCGGCACGCCGTTTCGGAGGCCGGATCCGGCCCGGTTTTTCCGCGGCACGCCGTTTCGGAGGCCGGATCCGGCCCGGTTTTTCCGCAGCACGCCATTTCCTGCCCGGTTTTTTCCGCGGCACGCCGTTTCGGAGGCCGGATCCGGCCCGGTTTTTTTCCGCGGCACGCCGTTTCGGAGGCCGGATCCGGCCCGGTTTTTCCGCAGCACGCCGTTTCCGGCCCGGTTTTTCCGCGGCACGCCGTTTCGGAGGCCGGATCCGGCCCGGTTTTTCCGCGGCACGCCGTTTCGGAGGCCGGATCCGGCCCGGTTTTTTCCGCGGCACGCCGTTTCGGAGGCCGGATCCGGCCGGGTTTTTCCGCGGCACGCCGTTTCGGAGGCCGGATCCGGCCTGGTTTTTCTGCGGCACGCCGTTTCCGGCCCGGTTTTTCCGCGGCACGCCATTTCGGAGGCCGGATCTGGCCCCGTTTTTCCGCGGCACGCCGTTTCCGGCCCGGTTTTTCCGCGGGCACGCCGTTTCGGAGGCCGGATCCGGCCCGGTTTTTCCGCGGCACGCCGTTTCGGAGGCCGGATCCGGCCCGGTTTTTTCCGCGGCACGCCGTTTTGGAGGCCGGATCCGGCCCGGTTTTTCCACGGCACGCCGTTTCCGGCCCGGTTTTTCCGCGGCACGCCGTTTCGGAGGCCGGATCCGGCCCGGTTTTTCCGCGGCACGCCGTTTCGGAGGCCGGATCCGGCCCGGTTTTTCCGTGGCACGCCGTTTCCCGGCCCGGTTTTTCCGCGGCACGCCGTTTCCGGCCCGGTTTTTCCGCGGCACGCCGTTTCGGAGGCCGGATCCGGCCCGGTTTTTCAGCGGCACGCCGTTTCCGGCCCGGTTTTTTTCGCGGCACGCCGTTTCGGAGGCCGGATCCGGCCCGGTTTTTCCGCGGCACGCCGTTTCCGGCCCGGTTTTTCTGCGGCATGCCATATCGGAGGCCGGATCTGGCCCGTTTTTTTCCGCGGCACGCCGTTTCCTGCCCGGTTTTTCCGCGGCACGCCGTTTCGGAGGCCGCATCCGGCCCGGTTTTTCTGCGGCACGCCGTTTCCGGCCCGGTTTTTCCGCGGCACGCCGTTTCGGAGGCCGGATCCGGCCCGGTTTTTTCCGCGGCACGCCGTTTCGGAGGCCGGATCCGGCCCGGTTTTTACGCGGCACGCCGTTTCCGGCCCGGTTTTTCCGCGGCACGCCGTTTCGGAGGCCGGATCCGGCCCGGTTTTTCCGCGGCACGCCGTTTCGGAGGCCGGATCCGGCCCGGTTTTTCCGCGGCACGCCGTTTCAGAGGCCGGATCCGGCCCGGTTTTTCCGCGGCACGCCGTTTCCGGCCCGGTTTTTTCCGCGGCACGCCGTTTCGGAGGCCGGATCCGGCCCGGTTTTTCCGCGGCACGCCGTTTCGGAGGCCGGATCCGGCCCGGTTTTTACGCGGCACGCCGTTTCCGGCCCGGTTTTTCCGCGGCACGCCGTTTCGGAGGCCGGATCCGGCCCGGTTTTTCCGCGGCACGCCGTTTCCGGCCCGGTTTTTCCGCGGCACGCCGTTTCGGAGGCCGGATCCGGCCCGGTTTTTACGCGGCACGCCGTTTCCGGCCCGGTTTTTCCGCGGCACGCCGTTTCGGAGGCCGGATCCGGCCCGGTTTTTTCCGCGGCACGCCGTTTCCGGCCCGGTTTTTCCGCGGCACACCGTTTCGGAGGCCGGATCCGGCCCGGTTTTTTCCGCGGCACGCCGTTTCCGGCCCGGTTTTTCCGCGGCACGCCGTTTCGGAGGCCGGATCCGGCCCGGTTTTTTCCGCGGCACGCCGTTTCGGAGGCCGGATCCGGCCCGGTTTTTCCGCGGCACGCCGTTTCCGGCCCGGTTTTTCCACGGCACGCCATTTTGGAGGCCGGATCCGGCCCGGTTTTTTCCGCGGCACGCCGTTTCGGAGGCCGGATCCGGCCCGGTTTTTTCCGCGGCACGCCGTTTCGGAGGCCGGATCCGGCCCGGTTTTTCCGCGGCACGCCGTTTCCGGCCCGGTTTTTCCGCGGCACGCCGTTCCGGAGGCCGGATCTGGCCCGGTATTTCCGCGGCACGCCGTTTCGGAGGCCGGATCCGGCCCCGTTTTTCCGCGGCACGCCATTTCCGGCCCGGTTTTTCCGCGGCACGCCGTTTCGGAGGCCGGATCCGGCCCGGTTTTTCCGCGGCACGCTGTTTTGGAGGCCGGATCCGGCCCGGTTTTTCTGCAGCACGCCGTTTCCGGCCCGGTTTTTCCGCGGCACGCCGTTTCGGAGGCCGGATTGGCCCGGTTTTTCCGCGGCACGCCGTTTCGGAGGCCAGATCCGGCCCGGTTTTTCCGCGGCACGCCGTTTCCGGCCCGGTTTTTTCCGCGGCACGCCGTTTCGGAGGCCGGATCTGGCCCGGTTTTTCCGCGGCACGCCGTTTCGGAGGCCGGATCCGGCCCGGTTTTTCCGCGGCACGCCGTTTCCGGCCCAGTTTTTCCGCCGCACGCCGTTTCGGAGGCCGGATCCGGCCCGGTTTTTCCGCGGCACGCCGTTTCGGAGGCCGGATCCGGCCCGGTTTTTCCGCAGCACGCCGTTTCGGAGGCCGGATCCGGCCCGGTTTTTCCACGGCACGCCATTTTGGAGGCCGGATCCGGCCCGGTTTTTCCGCGGCACGCCGTTTTCCGGCCCGGTTTTTCCGCGGCACGCCGTTTCGGAGGCCGGATCCGGCCCGGTTTTTCCGCGGCACGCCGTTTCCGGCCCGGTTTTTTCGCGGCACGCCGTTTCGGAGGCCGGATCCGGCCCGGTTTTTCCGCGGCACGCCGTTTCCGGCCCGGTTTTTCTGCGGCTTGCCATATCGGAGGCCGGATCTGGCCCGTTTTTTCCGCGGCACGCCGTTTCCTGCCCGGTTTTTTCCGCGGCACGCCGTTTCGGAGGCCGCATCCGGCCCGGTTTTTCTGCGGCACGCCGTTTCCGGCCCGGTTTTTCCGCGGCACGCCGTTTCGGAGGCCGGATCCGGCCCGGTTTTTCCGCGGCACGCCGTTTCGGAGGCCGGATCCGGCCCGGTTTTTCCGCGGCACGCCGTTTCCGGCCCGGTTTTTCCGCGGCACGCCGTTTCGGAGGCCGGATCCGGCCCGGTTTTTCCGCGGCACGCCGTTTCGGAGGCCGGATCCGGCCCGGTTTTTCCGCGGCACGCCGTTTCAGAGGCCGGATCCGGCCCGGTTTTTCCGCGGCACGCCGTTTCCGGCCCGGTTTTTCCGCGGCACGCCGTTTCGGAGGCCGGATCCGGCCCGGTTTTTCCGCGGCACGCCGTTTCGGAGGCCGGATCCGGCCCGGTTTTTACGCGGCACGCCGTTTCCGGCCCGGTTTTTCCGCGGCACGCCGTTTCGGAGGCCGGATCCGGCCCGGT
>NW_027441165.1:0-48094 GCF_949628215.1 Phalacrocorax aristotelis | reverse complement strand
CTCCCCCCCCCGGGTGAGCGTGCAAGGGGCGTGCAAGGGGCGTGCAAAGGCGGGGGGGGCGTGCAAAGGGGCGTGCAAAGGCGGGTGGGCGTGCAAGGGGTGTGCAAAGGGGCGTGCAAAGGCGGGTGGGTGTGCAAAGGCGGGTGGGCGTGCAAAGCGGCGTGCAAGGGGCGTGCAAAAGGCTGAGTGTGCAAAGGAGCAGCTGAGGGCGGAGGGGCGTGCGAGCGCGTGTGCGAGCGTGGGTGGGCGTGCAAAGGGGCGTGCAAGGTGGGTGAGCGTGCAAAGGCGGGTGGACGACAGCGGGCAGGCGTGCGAGGGGCCGTGCGAAGAGGGTGAGTGTGCGAAGGGGTGGGGGAGGGCGGAGGGGCGTGCAAGTGTGGGTGCGAGGGTGGGGGAGCGTGCAAAGGGGTGGGTGTAGGGCTGATGGGCGTGCGAGGACGCGTGCAAAGGGGCGTGAAAAGTGGGTGAGCGTGCAAAAGGGGGCAAGGGTGAGTGGGTGTGCAAAGGGGAAGGCGAGGGCGGAGGGGCGTGCAAGCGCATGGGCGGGTGTGCAAAGGGGCGTGCAAAGGGGTGTGCAAAGCGGGGTGAGCGCAACTGTGTGTGCGAGGGTGGGTGAGCGTGCAAAGGGTCTTGCGAGAGCTGACGGGCGTGCAAGCGTGTGTGCAAAGATGGGTGGGCGGGTGTGCAAAGGGGGCGTGCGAGGGAGGGTGAGCGTGCAAAGGGCCGTTTGGGGGGGGGGGCGGCGGGTGTGCAAGGGGGCGTGCGGGGAGGGTGAGCGTGCAAGGGGGCGGGCGAGGGCGGGGGGGGGGCGTGCAAGCGCGTGTGCAAAGGCGGGCGCGCGTGCGAAAGGGGCGTGCAAGCGCGTGCACAGGGGCGGGCAAAGGCCGGGGCGCCCAGGCGGGTGCAGAAGGCCCGCAAGCCCCGCCCACCCGTGACGCAGCGGCGGAGAGCCACGCCCCTCCCCGGCCACACCCACCGCGGCCACGCCCCGAGCAAGCCCCGCCCCCCCGGCGGAGCGAGGCCTGATGCGGGAGAGACCATCCGGCCCCCCCCTCCCCCCCATAGGCCCCCCCCTCTATAGGGGATCCGCCCCCTATAGCCCCTCCCACCCCCTCGCACCCTATAGGCCCCTCCTACCCTATATCCCCGCCCCCCCGCCCCATAGGGGACACCCCCGCACCCTAGAGACACCCCCCCACTATATAGGGGACCCCCCCCGCCCCCCACCGCGCGAGGCCCCGCGGCTATAGGCACCCCCTGCCCTATAGGGGTCACCCCACCCCATAGCGGAGCCCCCCACTCCCCATAGGGGACCCCCTTTACAGCCCCCCACCCCATCGGGGGCCCCCCAACCCCCACCCCCTATAGGACAACCCCCCCATATAGGGCCCCCCTTCTCACACACTACAGAGACCCTATAGGGTATCCCCCTCCTCCCTCCTCTCCCCACGGAGACCCCCTATAAGCGCCACCCCCCCATAGGCGCCCCTCTCTCCCCACAGGGGTTTCCCCCCCACCCCATAGGTACCCCTCTATAGGTGCCCCCCCCAGAGGGAACCCCTATAGGGGTATCCCCCCACCCCATAGGGACCCCTGTACAAGGGTGCCCCGCCTCCCCATAGGCACCCCCCTATAGATAGAGGTACCCACCACCCCTCTATAGGCATGCCCCCCCCATAGGGGCCCCCTATAGGACTGCCCCCCTTCCCGTAGGAACCCCCATAGGTGTATGTCCCCCCCTTAGCGACCCCTTAGACGGGTGCCCCCCCCGTAGGGGTGCCACCCTTCCCTATAGGGACCCCAAATAGGATCACACCCCCCTATAATTATGCCCCCCCCAACCCATGGAGAATCCTATATGGGGGCATCCCCGTAGGGACCCCCTATAGCTATACTCCCCCCAGGGACCCCCCCCAGGGACCCCCTAGAGCTAACCCCCCCCTTAGGGACCCCCCATAAGGACCCCCTATAGTTATTCCCCCCCCGGAACCCCCTCAGGGACCCCCTATAGGGACCCCCTATAGCCAAGCTCCCCCACCCAGGAACCCCACCAATGACCCCCTATAGCTATCCCCCCGCCATAGGGACCCCCACATAGGGCCCCACTATAGCTATACTCCCCCCAGGGACGCCCCCCCAAGGACCCCCTATAGCTGATGCCCCGCATGGGACCCCCCCATAGGGACCCCCGATAGTTAATCCCCCACCATGGGGACCCCCCAAAGGGCCCCGTTAGCTAATCCCCCCCCATAGGGACCCCCTATAGCTGTGGCCCCCCCCATAAGGAACCCCCATAGGTGCCCCCCACGTGTCCCCCTATAGCTAATCCCCCCCTAGGGACACCCCATAGGGACCCCCTATGGTGATGCCCCGCCCCGAAACCGCCCCCCAACGACCCCCTATAGCTTACCCCCCCCAGCATCCCCCCCCCCGGCATCCCCTATAGCTTACCCCCCCCCAGCATGCGGCCCCCCCGGGACCCCATTATAGCTTATCCTCCCCAGCATCCCCCCCCCCGGGACCCCCTATAGCTTACCCGCCCCAGCATCCCCCCCCCCGGCACACCCTATAGCTTACTCCCCCCAGCATGCGGCCCCCCCGGGACCCCCTATAGCTTATCCCCCCCAGCATCCCCCCCCCCGGGACCCCCTATAGCTTACCCCCCCAGCATCCCCCCCCCGGGACACCCTATAGCTTACCCGCCCCAGCATCCCCCCCCCCGGCACACCCTATAGCTTACCCCCCCCAGCATGCGGCCCCCCGGGACCCCCTATAGCTTATCCCCCCCAGCATCCCCCCCCCCGGGACCCCCTATAGCTTACCCCCCCCAGCATGCGGCCCCCCCGGGAGCCCCTATAGCTTATCCTCCCCAGCATCCCCCCCCCCCGGGACCCCCTATAGCTTACCCCCCCCCAGCATCCCCCCCCGGGACCCCCTATAGCTCACCCCCCCATAAGCCCCCCGCCCCCCCCGCCTGACCCACGAGCGCCCCTGGCGGCGGCGGGTGGCGCTGCGGCCTCTGGGCACCTGCCGGCACCGGGCGGGAGGCGCTCGGCTGCGATCGGCTCCGCTCGGGCCGGTTCGGTTCCGCTCGGGCCGGTTCGGCGGCGCTCGGCTCCCCTCGGGCCGGTTCGGCCCCGTTCGGTTCCGCTCGGGCCGGTTCGGCGGCGCTCGGCTCCCCTCGGGCCGGTTCGGGCCGGTTCGGCCCCGTTCGGTTCCGCTCGGGCCGGTTCGGCGGCGCTCGGGGACGTTCGGGCCGGTTCGGCTCGGCTCGGCTCGGCTCGGCTCGGCTCGGCTCGGTACGGCAGGTGAGCGCGGGCCCGGCCGGGGAACCCGGGCGTCCGGGGCCGGGGGGGGGGGGGGGGCGCTGAAGGGGCGGGGGGGGCAGATCTGGGGTGGGGGGGGAGATGACTTGGGGGGGCAGGTTTGGGGGGGCAGGTCCGGGGGGCAGGTTTGGGGGGACAGGACTGAGGGGGGGCAGGGCTATGGAGCTTGTTTGGGGCGGCAAATTTGGGTCAGATTTTGGGGGGCGGGTCTGTGGGGCGGGTTGGGGGGGGCAGGGGTGGGGGGGCAGTTATTGGGGGGCTGGTTTGGGGTGCAGGGGTGGGGGGGCAGGTATTGGGGGCAGGTTTGGGGGTGCAGGGGTGGGGGGCGGGTATTGGGGGCAGGTTTTGGGGGTGCAGGAGTGGGGGGGCGGGTATTGGGGGCAGGTTTGGGGGTGCAGGGTTGGGGGGGCAGGTATTGGGGGGCTGGTTTCGGGGGGCCAGGTTGTGAGTCAGGTTTGGGGGTGCAGGAGTGGGGGGGCAGGTAGTGGGGGGCTGGTTTGGGGGTGCAGGAGTGGGGGTGCAGGTATTGGGTGCAGGTTTGGGGGGGCAGGGGTGGGGGGGCAGGTATTGGGGTGCAGGAGTGGGGGTGCAGGTATTGGGGGCAGGTTTGGGGGTGCAGGGGTGGGGGGGCAGGTATTGGGGGCAGGTTTGGGGGTACAGGGGTGGGAGGGCGGTTATTGGGGGGCTACTTTTGGGGGTGAAGGGTTGGGGGGCAGGTATTGGGGTGCAGGGGTGGGGGTGCAGGAGTGGGGGTGCAGGTATTGGGGGCAGGTTTGGGGGTGCAGGGGTGGGGGTGCAGGTATTGGGGGGCAGGTATTGGGGGTGCAGGGGTGGGAGGGCGGTTATTGGGGGGCTGCTTTTGGGGGTGAAGGGTTGGGGGGGCAGGTATTGGGGTGCAGGGGTGGGGGGGCAGGTATTGGGGGGCAGGTTTGGGGGTGCAGGGGTGGGGGGGGCAGGTATTGGGGGGCAGGTATTGGGGTGCAGGGGTGGGGGTGCAGGTATTGGGGGCAGGTTTGGGGTGCAGGGGTGGGGGTGCAGGTATTGGGGGGCAGGTTTGGGGGTGCAGGGGTGGGGGGGCAGGTATTGGGGGGCAGGTATTGGGGGGCAGGTATTGGGGTGCAGGAGTGGGGGTGCAGGTATTGGGGGCAGGTTTGGGGTGCAGGGGTGGGGGGGCAGGTATTGGGGGCAGGTTTGGGGGTGCAGGGGTGGGGGGGCAGGTATTGGGGGCAGGTATTGGGGTGCAGGAGTGGGGGTGCAGGTATTGGGGGCAGGTTTGGGGGTGCAGGGGTGGGGGTGCAGGTATTGGGGGGCAGGTTTGGGGGTGCAGGGGTGGGAGGACGGCTATTGGGGGGCTGCTTTTGGGGGTGAAGGGTTGGGGGGGCGGGTATTGGGGGGCTGATTTGGGGGGCCCAGGCTGTGGGGCAGGTTTGGGGGTGCAGGGGTGGGGGGCAGGTATTGGGGGGCTGATTTGGAGGGGCCCAGGCTGTGGGTCAGGTCTGGGGGTGCAGGGGTGGGGGGGCTGGTTTGGGGGGGCCTGTGGTGGGGGATGGACATGGGGCCTTTGGGTGTGGGGCAGAACTGGGGGGGGCTGCAGTGCCGGGGGTGCAGGTTTGGGGGTGCAGGGGGGCAGATATAGGGGGGCTGGGGGCAACCGTCAATGTGGGGGGGTCACATGTGGGGTTGGGGTTACTTGTGGGGCTGGGGGGGCACTTGTGGGGCTGGGGGGCCGCTGGGGGACTGGGGGGGCACTTGTGGGGCTGGGGGGCCGCTGTGGGGCTGGGGGCTCCCTCCGGGGCCCGTGGGTGCGGGCGCACTTGTGGGGCAGCCCCACTGCTCTGCTCTTTCCCCGCAGGTGCCGTCGCACGAGGGCCCCTCCCCCGCCTCGTGCGCTCACGGCCCTCGTGTCGCATGGCCCCCCCCCGCCCCCGCCTCGCCCCCGCGCCCCCCCCCGGCCCCCGCTGACCCCCCCGGCCCCGCCCAGGAGCCGCCCAGCAGGTGACGTCATCGCACGAGGGCTTCGCACGAGGACGGGGGGGGGGTGGCGGAGGTGGGGGGAGGGTTTGCACAGGCGTGTGCGGGGCTGTCGTGCAACCCCGGGGCACAAGCGTGAGTGCAAGCCCTCGCACGCCCAGCCCTTGCACGCTCAGCCCTTGCACACCAGGCCCTTGCACGCTCGACCCTTGCACACCCACATCCCCGTGCACCCCCGTGAGCGGCAGCGCGCGCCATCGCCGCCACAACCCCCTTGCACGCCCCCAACCCCGCGCACACTCGTGATCACGCCTGCCGCCGCACACAATCGTGACCCCAACCCCCCCCACAACCCCACCCCACTGTGCCCACGCGTGCGAAGGGTCGTGCAAGGGGTCACGTGAGGGGGTCGTAGAAGGGGGTCGTGTGAGGGTTGTGCGAGGGGGTCGTGTGAGGGGGGTCGTGCAGGGGGTCCATAGAACAGCGGTGCGAGGGGGGTCGTGCGAGGGGGTCGTGCGAGGGTCGTGCGAGGGTCGTGCGGGGGGTCCGTAGAACAGGGGTGCGAGGGGGTCGTGCGAGGGGGTCGTGCGAGGGTCGTGCGAGGGTCGTGCGAGGGTCGTGCGAGGGTCGTGCGCGCGCAGGCGGCCATGTCGGGGGACTACGAGGAGGACGTGTGTCGCAGCGCCCTGCGGCTGGTGCAGGAGCTCTGCTTCGCCCCCCGCGCCGTGCAGGAGCTCTGCTTCGCCCCCCGCGCCCGCCCCCCCCACGACAAGTGCCTCGAGTTCACCGACCTCCTGCGCCACCGCGGCCACCCCCGGCCCTCGGACGGCGGTCAGCACCGGGGGGGGGGGGGGGCCCGGGGGACCCCCCCAGGGGTGGGGTGGGACCCCCCAGGGGTGGGGTGGGACCCCCAAGGGATGGCATGGGACCCCCAAGGCATGGCACCCCCCCAGGGATGGGACCCCCCCGCCCAGGGATGGGATCCCCTCAGGGATGGGATGGGACCCCCAAGGGATGGAAAACACCCCCCCCCGGATGGGACCCCCCCCCAAGGATGGGATCCCCAAGGATGGGATCCCCAGCCGGCATGGGACCCCCAAGAGATGGAAGCCCCCCCCAGGGATGGGACCCCCCCCAGGATGGGATGGGACCCCCAAGGATGGGACCCCGCCGAGGGATGGGAACCCCCCCTCAGGGATGAGACCCCCAAGGATGGGACCCCCCCCGGGGATGGGACACCCCCCCCCCCAGGGTGGGGGGCACCCAGGATGGGACCCCCCCAAGAGATGAGACCCCCCAGGGGAAGGACCCCCCCTAAAGGATGAGACCCCCAGAGTTGGGATCCCCAGTTTTGGGGGGGGGGGGGCGGGAGGAGGGGGGTGTGCCCGGGGTGGGGGGGCCTAGAAGGGGAGAGGGGACCCCAAAGGTATGTCGGGACCCCAGGTGGGTGCTGGGCCCCCGGGTGGGTTTTGGGGCCCCCCGGCTGGGTTTTGGGGACCCCCAGATGGGTGGCGGGAGCCCAGGTGGGTGCTGGGCCCCCCGGGTGGGTTTTGGGGCCCCCCGGGTGGGTTTTGGGGACCCCAGATGGGTGGCGGGAGCCCAGGTGGGTGCTGGGCCCCCCGGGTGGGTTTTGGGGCCCCCGGGTGGGTTTTGGGGACCCCCAGGAGGGTGGCGGGACCCCAGGTGGGTGCTGGGCCCCCGGGTGGGTTTTGGGGCCCCCCGGGTGGGTTTTGGGGACCCCCAGGAGGGTGGCGGGACCCCAGGTGGGTGCTGAGCCCCCCGGGTGGGTTTTGGGGACCCCCAGGAGGGTGGCGGGACCCCAGGAGGGTGCTGGGCCCCCCGGGTGGGTTTTGGGGACCCCCAGGGACCCCCCCAAGATCTCAGTGAGGACCCCCACATTTTGCTGGTCCCTCGTGTATATTTTAGCCCCCCTCCCCCAGATTTCAGCCCCCCTCCCCTGGCTTTGGGCCCCTCCCCAGGCTTTGGGCCCCTCCCCCCGGGTTTGGGGGCCCCCCCCCGGGTTTGGGGGTGCCCCATGGGAACCACCCGTGTCCCCCCCCCCCAGAGGTGTCGGTCAGCCTGCTCTCGGTCATCGTCACCTTCTGCGGCATCGTGCTCCTGGGGGTCTCCCTCTTCGTCTCCTGGAAGCTCTGCTGGGTGCCCTGGGCGCCACAAGGGGGGGCCGGGGGGGGGCCCCCCGAAAAGAGCCCCCCAAGGAGGAGGGGGAGCTTTCGGGGACCCCCTGCCCGAGCGAGGGGAGCCGGGTCCGGAACCCCCCCCCGAACGCTGCTACCTGGACATGGGGCCCTGCCCTGAGGGGGGGGGGCGGGCGCTGGGACCCCCCCCGCTTCAGGGATCCCCTCGGGGCCCCCCCAGGGCCCCCCGAGCTGGGGGGGGAGGGGATGGGGACCCTGCCCAGCGCCCCCTCCCAGCAACACGTGGGTGGCAGGTACGGACGGGGGGGGGGGGGGCGCGTTGGGGGGGGGACGACATGGGTGGGGGGGACATGGGGGGGTCGGGGGGCACATGGGAACGGGGGGGACATGGATATGGGGGGGACACGGGGGAAATGGGGGGATAGATGGGGAGGGCTTGGTGGGAGAGAGGGGGGGACATGGGGATGGGGGGGGCACGTGGGAATGGGGGGGGCACGGGGGGGTGGGGGAGAAATGGGGGGGGTGGGGGGGCATGGGGGGGACATGGGGGGCCTGGGGTGGACATGGGGGGCCTGGGGTGGACATGGGGGGCATGGGCGGGACATGGGGGGCCTGGGTGACATGGGGATGGGGGGCACGTGGGAATGGGGGGGGTCACGGGGGGGGTGGGGGAGAAATGGGGGGGACATGGGGATGGGGGGGCATGTGGGGGTGGGGGGGAGATGGGGGGCACATGGGGATGGGGGGGCACATGGGGGGGTGCCGCGGGGGGGGGGGGGGGACGGGGACGACGACCACGACACGGGACACATGGGTGACATGGGAGGGGTCACGGCGGGGTGAGGGGGGGGTGCCCAGGGCGCTGCCCCCCCCCCCCCACATTAGGGGGTGCCCTAGTGACGCCCCCCCCCCCCCCAAGATTTGGTGTGTGTTTGTGTATGTGCGCCCCAGCGACCCCCACGGGGGGGTGGGGGGTGGGGGCCCACCCATGGCCCCCCCCCCCAACCTTTCCCCTCCCCCCCCCTCCCCCCACAGCCCCCCCCTCCCCCCCCTCCCGGAAGAAAAAGGGGATCAAACCCCCCCAAACCTCGGTCAAATCCAACCGGAACTTTACGGACCGGGAGTCGACGGGTTCGGGGTTCGTCGTCGGGGGTCGGGGGGGGGTTCGACCCCCCACCCGCTACCCCCGGGCGCCCCTCCCCCACCCTGCGGCGCCTCGCCGTGGCCCTGCGCTACGCCTACGGCACCCAGCAGCTGGTGGTGCGGGTGCTGCGCGCCCTCGACCTCCCCGCCAAGGACCCCAACGGCTTCTCCGACCCCTACGTGAAAATCTACCTCCTCCCCGACCGCAAGAAGAAATTCCAGACCAAGGTGCACCGCAAGACCCTGAACCCCGTCTTCGACGAGACTTTCACTTTCGGGGTGCCCTTCGCCGAACTCCCCGCCCGGCGCCTCCACTTCAGCGTCTACGACTTCGATCGCTTCTCGCGCCACGACCTCATCGGGCAGGTGGTGCTGGAGAATCTGCTGGAGGCGGCCGAGAGGGCGCGGACGTCCCGCTCTGGAGGGACATCGTGGAGGGCAGCGGGGTGAGATGGGGCGGGGGGGAAAGGGGGTGCGAGGTTTGGGGGGCGGGGGGGGGAGGGGAGGGTGGGTTTGTGGCTTGGCCGGCAGGTGCGGTGGGTCTGGGCCCTGGTGCACGCACGGGGGCGTGTGCGGGTGCGTTGGCAGCTGCGTTTGCGGCCCTGGGGCAGGTGCGTTTGCAGCTGAGTTGGCAGCTGCGTTTGCAGGTGCGTTTGCAGGTGCATTTGCAGCTTAGTTGGCAGGTGCGTTTGCTGCTTAGATGGCAGGTGCGTTTGCAGCTCTGATCACAGGTGCACGCACAGGCGCCTTTGCAGGTGCGTTTGCAGGTGCATTTGCAGCTTAGTTGGCAGGTGCGTTTGCAGCTTAGATGGCAGGTGCGTTTGCAGCTCTGATCACAGGTGCACGCACAGGCGCCTTTGCAGGTGCGTTTGCAGGTGCATTTGCAGCTTAGTTGGCAGGTGCATTTGCAGGTGCATTTGCAGGTTCATTTGCAGGTTCATTTGCAGGTTCATTTGCAGCTGAGTTGGCAGGTGCGTTTGCAGGTGCATTTGCAGGTGCGTTTGCAGGTTCATTTGCAGCTTAGTTGGCAGGTGCGTTTGCAGGTTCATTTGCAGCTTAGTTGGCAGATGTGTTTGCAGGTGCGTTTGCAGGTGCGTTTGCAGCTTAGTTGGCAGGTGCGTTTGCAGGTGCGTTTGCAGGTGCGTTTGCAGGTGCATTTGCAGGTGCGTTTGCAGGTGCATTTGCAGCTTAGTTGGCAGGTGCGTTTGCAGGTGCATTTGCAGTTGCATTTGCAGGTGCATTTGCAGGTGCGTTTGCAGGTGCATTTGCAGCTCTGATCACAGGTGCATGCACAGGGGCCTTTGCAGGTGCGTATGCAGGTGCATTTGCAGCTGAGTTGGCAGGTGCGTTTGCAGGTGCATTTGCAGGTGCGTTTGCAGCTTAGTTGGCAGGTGCGTTTGCAGGTGCGTTTGCAGGTGCATTTGCAGGTGCATTTGCAGCTGAGTTGGCAGGTGCGTTTGCAGGTGCATTTGCAGGTGCGTTTGCAGCTTAGTTGGCAGGTGCGTTTGCAGGTGCGTTTGCAGGTGCATTTGCAGGTGCGTTTGCAGCTTAGTTGGCAGGTGCGTTTGCAGGTGCATTTGCAGCTTAGTTGGCAGGTGCGTTTGCAGGTGCGTTTGCAGGTGCATTTGCAGGTGCATTTGCAGCTGAGTTGGCAGGTGCGTTTGCAGGTGCATTTGCAGGTGCGTTTGCAGCTTAGTTGGCAGGTGCGTTTGCAGGTGCGTTTGCAGGTGCATTTGCAGGTGCGTTTGCAGCTTAGTTGGCAGGTGCGTTTGCAGGTGCATTTGCAGCTTAGTTGGCAGGTGCGTTTGCAGGTGCGTTTGCAGGTGCATTTGCAGGTGCGTTTGCAGCTTAGTTGGCAGGTGCGTTTGCAGGTGCGTTTGCAGGTGCGTTTGCAGGTGCCTTTGCAGGTGCGTTTGCAGGTGCGTTTGCAGGTGCATTTGCAGCTTAGTTGGCAGGTGCGTTTGCAGCTTAGTTGGCAGGTGCATTTGCAGGTGCGTTTGCAGGTGCATTTGCAGGTGCATTTGCGGCCCTGGTGCAGGTGCATTTGCAGCTTAGTTGCCAGGTGCGTTTGCAGGTGCATTTGCAGGTGCATGTGCAGGTGCATGTGCAGGTGCATTTGCAGGTGCATTTGCAGCTTAGTTGGCAGGTGCATTTGCAGCTTAGTTGGCAGGTGCGTTTGCAGGTGCCTTTGCAGGTGCGTTTGCAGGTGCATTTGCAGCTGAGTTGGCAGGTGCGTTTGCAGGTGCGTTTGCAGCTTAGTTGGCAGGTGCGTTTGCAGGTGCATTTGCAGGTTCATTTGCAGCTTAGTTGGCAGGTGCGTTTGCAGGTGCATTTGCAGGTTCATTTGCAGCTTAGTTGGCAGGTGCGTTTGCAGGTGCGTTTGCAGGTGCGTTTGCAGGTGCATTTGCAGGTGCGTTTGCAGGTGCGTTTGCAGGTGCATTTGCAGCTTAGTTGGCAGGTGCGTTTGCAGCTTAGATGGCAGGTGCATTTGCAGCTCTGATCACAGGTGCATGCACAGGGGCCTTTGCAGGTGCGTTTGCAGGTGCATTTGCAGCTGAGTTGGCAGGTGCGTTTGCAGGTGCGTTTTCAGGTGCATTTGCAGCTTAAATGGCAGGTGCATTTGCAGCTTAGTTGGCAGGTGCATTTGCAGGTGCATTTGCAGTTGCATTTGCAGGTGCATTTGCAGGTGCGTTTGCAGGTGCATTTGCAGCTTAGATGGCAGGTGCATTTGCAGCTCTGATCACAGGTGCATGCACAGGGGCCTTTGCAGGTGCGTTTGCAGGTGCATTTGCAGGTGCGTTTGCAGGTGCGTTTGCAGGTGCATTTGCAGCTTAAATGGCAGGTGCATTTGCAGCTCTGATCACAGGTGCATGCACAGGGGCCTTTGCAGGTGCGTATGCAGGTGCATTTGCAGCTGAGTTGGCAGGTGCGTTTGCAGGTGCGCTGGCGGCGCTGGGTGCAGGCGCACGCGCAGGGGCCGTTGCAGGCGCCAACCCGCGGCGTTTGCAGCCCGGCCCGCGGGTGCAGGCCAAGTTGCAGCCCCTCGTGCGGTTGTACCCACGGCCCCAGCCCTGGCCGCAGCCACCCCCGCTCTTACACCTGGTTTGGCCCCAGTTTGGTCCCATCCCGGTTTTGGGTGATTTTGGCCCCGGTTCCAGCCGCAGGCGAAGGCGCAGCCCCCTCCCCCATGGAGTTCGGCCCCCTCGTGACCCCTGACCCCCCGTGACCCCTGCCCTCGGGTGACCCATGACCCCCTGCGCCCTGTCACTCACCCTGACCCCGACCTTACGTCCCCTTATGGTGCCCCTGGTGCCCTCTGACCCCACCCTATGACCCCTGACCCCAACCCTGTGACCCCTGACCACACCCTGTGACCCTGACCTGACCTGTGACCCCCTGACCCCACCCCGTGACCCCTGACCTCAACCCTCTGATCTATCCCGTGACCCCAACCCCTGACCCCCTTGACCCCACCTTGTGACCCCTGACCTGTGACCTCCTGAGCCCACCCTGTGACCCCTGACCCCACCCTGTGACCCCGACTTGACCTGTGACCTCCTGACCCCAACCCATGACCCCCTGACCCCCACCCTGTGACCCCTGACCCCACCCTGTGACCCCTGACCTGCCCTGTCATCCCAACCCATGACCCCCGACCCCACCCTGTGACCCCATGACCCTGTGACCTTTGACCTGCCCCATGACCCCAACCCCTGACCCCCCCGACCCCACCCTCTGACCCTTGACCCCCTCAAACCCCGCCCTTCCCCCCCTTGCTGCCCGCTGCCCCCCTCCCGGCGCCCCCTGCCCCCGTGTGACCCCTGACCCCGTGTGACCCCGTGTGACCCCGTGACCCCTGACCCCTGACCCACAGGAGAAGGCCGACCTGGGGGAGGTGAACTTCTCGCTGTGTTACCTGCCGACGGCCGGGCGCCTGACGGTCACCGTCATCCGGGCCTCCAACCTGCGCGCCATGGACCTCACCGGCTTCTCCGGTGGGGGAGGGGCGGGGGGGCGTGGGGAGGGGGAGATGGGGGGGGTGTGAATGGGGGGGGTGAGCGGGGGTGGGCAAGGGTGGGGGGATGGGGGTGGGGGGTGTGAGTGGGGGGTGGGGAGGGGTGGGGGGATGGGGGATGGGGGACGGGGGATGGGGGAAGATGGGGGGATGTGGGGGGGTGGGGGGGATGTGAGTGGGGGGTGGGGAGGGGTGGGGGGATGGGGGTGGGGGGACATGGGGGGATGGGGGAGATGGGAGATGGGGTGGGGGGGTGGGGGGGATGTGAATGGGGGGATGTGGGGGGACATGGGGGTGGGGGGGTGTGGGGGGATGGCCGTGGGGGGAGACAAGGGGTGCCGTGGTGCTCTGTGGGGCTGTGTGGGTTGGCCATTGGGCACCGTGGGGCACTGTGGGGTGACCGTGGGGCGCCGTGGGGCTCTGTGGGGCTCTGTGGGGTAGCCGTGGGGTGCCGTGGGGCTCCGTGGGGCGCTGTGGGGTGGCCGTGGGGTGCCGGTGGGGTGCCGGTGGGGCTCTGTGGGGCTCTGTGGGGTAGCCGTGGGGTGCCGGCGGGGCGCCGTGGGGCTCCGTGGGGCGCTGTGGGGTGGCCGTGGGGTGACGGCAGGGCACCGTGGGGCTCCGTGGGGCGCTGTGGGGTGGCCGTGGGGTGACGGTGGGGTGCCGTGGGGCTCCGTGGGGCACTGTGGGGTGACCGTGGGGCTCTGTGGGGCTCTGTGGGGTAGCCGTGGGGTGCCAGTGGGGCGCCGTGGGGCTCCGTGGGGCGCTGTGGGGTGGCCGTGGGGTGCCGGTGGGGCACCGTGGGGCTCCGTGGGGCGCTCTGGGGTGGCCGTGGGGTGCCGGCGGGGCGCCGTGGGGCTCTGTGGGGCGCTGTGGGGTGGCCGTGGGCTGACGGCAGGGCACCGTGGGGCTCCGTGGGGCTCTGTGGGGTAGCCGTGGGGTGCCAGTGGGGCGCCGTGGGGCTCCGTGGGGCGCTCTGGGGTGGCCGTGGGGTGCCGGCGGGGCGCCGTGGGGCTCTGTGGGGCGCTGTGGGGTGGCCGTGGGGTGACGGCAGGGCACCGTGGGGCTCTGTGGGGTGGCCGTGGGGTGCCGGCGGGGCACCGTGGGGCTCCGTGGGGCGCTGTGGGGTGGCCGTGGGGTGACGGCGGGGCGCCGTGGGGCTCCGTGGGGCGCTGTGGGGTGGCCGTGGGGTGCCGGTGGGGCACCGTGGGGCTCCGTGGGGCGCTGTGGGGTGGCCGTGGGGTGCCGGCGGGGCGCCGTGGGGCTCTGTGGGGCGCTGTGGGGTGGCCGTGGGCTGACGGCAGGGCACCGTGGGGCTCCGTGGGGTGCTGTGGGGTAGCCGTGGGGTGACAGTGGGGCGCCGTGGGGCTCTCCCCGCCCGGCAGACCCCTACGTGAAGGCGTCGCTGATGGCCGAGGGCCGGCGGCTCAAGAAGCGCAAGACGTCGATCAAGAAGAACACGCTGAACCCCAGCTACAACGAGGCGCTCGTGTTCGACGTGCCGCACGAGAGCGTGCACCACGTCAGCCTCACCATCGCCGTCGTCGACTACGACTGGTCGGTTGGCGGGGGGGGCCCCGACGCTATGGGGCTGGGGGGTGGGGGGGGCGTGTGGGGGGGCGTGGGGGGCCAGCCGGAGCTGTGGGGCTGAGCGGGGTAGAGCCCTCGTGCGAGGGGTGTTGCACGAGAGCGTGCGGTGGTGAGGGGTGGGTTGGGGGGCTCAGAGGCTGGGGTCCCCTTGGATGGGGGGGGGGGGGGGAAATGGGGGTGCCGTGGGTGGGCTCGGGGTGCCGTGGGGTGCTGTGGGTGGGTGTGGGGTGCCATGGGTGGGCTTGGGGTGCTGTGGGTGGGCTCAGGGTGCCATAGGTGGGTGGGGGGTGCCGTGGGGTGCCGTGGGTGGGTGTGGGGCGCCATGGGTGGGCTTGGGGCACCATGGGTGGGCTAGGGGTGTCGTGGGGCGCCGTGGGTGGGCTCGGGGTGCGGTGCAGTGCTGTGGGTGGGTGTGGGGTGCCGTGGGGTGGGGTGGGGCGTGTGGTGGGGTGCCGTGGGTGGGCTCAGGGTACGGTGCAGTGCCGTGGGTGGGTGTGGGGTGCCGTGGGGCGCCGTGGGTGGGCTCGGGGTGCCGTGGGGCGCCGTGGGGCGGGGTGGGGGGTGCCGTGGGGCGCCGTGGGGCGGGGGGCGGGGTGCGGTGCAGTGCCGTGGGTGCCCCCGCAGCATCGGGCACAACGAGGTGATCGGGCTGTGCCGGGTGGGGGGCGACGCCGAGGGGCCGGGCCGCGAGCACTGGGCGCAGATGCTGGCCAACCCCCGCAAGCCCATCGAGCACTGGCACACCCTCGTCGAGGTGAGGGACCCCCACCCCCGGGACCCCCACCCATGGGACCCCCACCCCCGGGACCCCCACCCCCGGGACCCCCACCCATGGGACCCACCCCTGGGACCCCCACCCCCAGGACCCCCACCCCTGGGACCCCCACCCATTGGACCCCCGTCACCCATGGGACCCCCACCCCCGGGACCCCCACCCCCGGGACCCCCACCCATGGGACCCCCACCCCCGGGACCCCCACCCATGGGACCCACCCCTGGGACCCCCACCCCCGGGACCCCCACCCCTGGGACCCCCACCCATTGGACCCCCGTCACCCCTGGGACCCCACCCCTGGGACCCCCACCCATGGGAACCCCACCCATGGGAACCCCACCCCCGGTACCCCCACCCCCGGGACCCCACCCCTGGGACCCCCACCCCTGGGACCCCCACCCCCGGACCACCACCCATGGAAACCCCTTCACCCCTGGGACCCCACCCCTGGGACCCCTGACCCCTGGGACCACCCACCCCTGGGACCCCCTTCACCCATGGAATCCCCCACCCATGGGACCCCATCCATGGGAACCCCTTCCCCATGGGACCCCACCCCTGGCACCCCTGACCCCTGGGACCCCCACCCATGGGAACCCACCCCTGGGACCCCCCACCCATGGGAACCCCTTCACCCATGGGACCCCCACCCATGGGACCCCCACCCCTGGGAACCCCACCCCTGGGACCCCCACCCATGGGACCCCCGTCACCCATGGGACACCACCCCTGGGACCCCCACCCATGGGAACCCCTTCACCCATGGAATCCCCCACCCATGGGACCCCACCCCTGGGACCCCCACCCCTGGGACACCCCCCGGCACCTGTGGGACCCCCCGCACCCACTGGACCACCCAGGCCTGTAGGACCCCGCCCCCCCCAGCACCCATGTGTCACCCCTGGCACCCAGGGACCCCCCCCCCCCAGCACCCACAGGAGCACCCCCCCACCCGTGGCACCCCTCCCAGCACCCAGGAGACCCCCGAGCACCCATTGACCCCTGGGTCCCCGTGTGAGGGTCCCCGTGCGAGTGTCCCTGTGTGAGTGACCCCGTGTGAGGGTCCCCGTGCGAGTGTCCCCGTCTGAGTGACCCCGTGTGAGGGTCCCCGTGTGAGGGTCCCCGTGCGAGTGACCCCGTGTGAGGGTCCCCGTGTGAGGGTCCCCGTGCGAGTGACCCCGTGTGAGGGTCCCCGTGTGAGTGTCCCCGTGTGAGGGTCCCCATGTGAGTGACCCCGTGTGAGGGTCCCCGTGCGAGTGTCCCCGTGCGAGGGTCCCCGTGTGAGGGTCCCCGTGCGAGGCCCGTGCGAGTGACCCCGTGCGAGTGTCCCCGTGCGAGTGTCCCCGTGTGAGTGTCCCCGTGTGAGTGTCCCCGTGCGAGGGTCCCCGTGTGAGGGTCCCCGTGTGAGGGTCCCCGTGCGAGTGTCCCCGTGCGAGTGTCCCCGTGTGAGTGTCCCCGTGCGAGTGACCCCGTGCGAGTGTCCCCGTGTGAGTGTCCCCGTGCGAGTGTCCCCGTGTGAGTGTCCCCATGTGAGTGACCCCGTGCGTGTGTCCCCGTGCGAGTGTCCCCGTGCGAGTGACCCCGTGTGAGTGTCCCCGTGCGAGTGACCCCGTGCGAGTGACCCCGTGCGAGTGTCCCCGTGTGAGTGACCCCGTGTGAGTGTCCCCGTGTGAGGGTCCCCGTGCGAGTGACCCCGTTCGAGTGTCCCCGTGTGAGTGTCCCCGTGTGAGTGTCCCCGTGCGAGGGTCCCCGTGCGAGTGTCCCCGTGTGAGTGTACCAGTGTGAGGGTCCCCGTGTGAGGGTCCCCGTGCGAGTGTCCCCGTGCGAGTGTCCCCGTGTGAGTGTCCCCGTGTGAGTGTCCCCGTGCGAGTGTCCCCGTGTGAGTGTCCCCGTGTGAGTGACCCCGTGCGAGTGTCCCCGTGTGAGGGTCCCCGTGCGAGTGTCCCCGTGTGAGTGTCCCCGTGTGAGTGACCCCGTGCGAGTGACCCCGTGCGAGTGTCCCCGTGTGAGGGTCCCCGTGCGAGTGTCCCCGTGTGAGTGTCCCCGTGTGAGTGTCCCCGTGTGAGTGACCCCGTGTGAGGGTCCCTGTGCGAGTGTCCCCGTGTGAGGGTCCCCGTGTGAGTGACCCCGTGTGAGTGACCCCGTGTGAGTGACCCCGTGCGAGTGTCCCCGTGTGAGTGTCCCCGTGTGAGTGTCCCCGTGCGAGTGTCCCCGTGTGAGTGTCCCCGTGTGAGTGACCCCGTGTGAGGGTCCCCGTGTGAGTGTCCCCGTGTGAGTGACCCCGTGCGAGGGTCCCCGTGCGAGTGTCCCCGTGTGAGTGTCCCCATGTGAGTGACCCCGTGTGAGGGTCCCCGTGCGAGTGACCCCGTGCGAGTGTCCCCATGTGAGTGTCCCCGTGTGAGTGTCCCCGTGTGAGGGTCCCCGTGTGAGTGACCCCGTGTGAGGGTCCCCGTGCGAGTGTCCCCGTGTGAGGGTCCCCGTGTGAGTGACCCCGTGTGAGGGTCCCCGTGCGAGTGTCCCCGTGTGAGTGTCCCCGTGTGAGTGACCCCGTGTGAGGGTCCCCGTGTGAGGGTCCCCATGTGAGTGACCCCGTGTGAGTGTCCCCGTGTGAGGGTCCCCGTGCGAGGGTCCCCGTGCGAGTGTCCCCGTGTGAGTGACCCCGTGTGAGGGTCCCCATGTGAGTGACCCCGTGTGAGTGTCCCCGTGTGAGGGTCCCCGTGCGAGTGTCCCCGTGTGAGTGTCCCCGTGTGAGGGTCCCCGTGTGAGGGTCCCCGTGTGAGGGTCCCCGTGCGAGTGTCCCCGTGCGAGTGTCCCCGTGTGAGTGTCCCCGTGCGAGGGTCCCCGTGCGAGTGTCCCCGTGTGAGTGTCCCCGTGTGAGTGTCCCAGTGTGAGGGTCCCCGTGTGAGGGTCCCCGTGCGAGTGTCCCCGTGCGAGTGTCCCCGTGTGAGTGACCCCGTGCGAGTGTCCCCGTGTGAGTGTCCCCGTGTGAGGGTCCCCGTGCGAGTGACCCCGTGCGAGTGTCCCTGTGTGAGTGTCCCCGTGTGAGGGTCCCCGTGCGAGTGACCCCGTGCGAGTGTCCCCGTGCGAGTGTCCCCGTGTGAGGGTCCCCGTGCGAGTGTCCCCGTGCGAGTGTCCCCGTGTGAGTGACCCCGTGCGAGTGTCCCCGTGTGAGTGTCCCCGTGTGAGGGTCCCCGTGCGAGTGTCCCCGTGTGAGTGTCCCCGTGTGAGTGTCCCCGTGCGAGTGTCCCCGTGCGAGTGTCCCCGTGTGAGTGACCCCGTGTGAGGGTCCCCGTGTGAGGGTCCCCGTGCGAGTGTCCCCGTGCGAGTGTCCCCGTGTGAGTGACCCCGTGTGAGGGTCCCTGTGCGAGTGTCCCCGTGTGAGTGTCCCCGTGTGAGTGTCCCCGTGTGAGTGTCCCCGTGTGAGTGACCCCGTGCGAGTGTCCCCGTGTGAGTGTCCCCGTGCGAGTGTCCCCGTGTGAGGGTCCCCGTGCGAGTGTCCCCGTGCGAGTGTCCCCGTGTGAGTGACCCCGTGCGAGTGTCCCCGTGTGAGTGTCCCCGTGTGAGGGTCCCCGTGTGAGTGACCCCGTGCGAGTGTCCCCGTGTGAGTGTCCCCGTGTGAGTGTCCCCATGTGAGTGACCCCGTGCGAGTGACCCCGTGTGAGTGACCCCGTGTGAGGGTCCCCGTGCGAGTGTCCCCGTGTGAGTGTCCCCGTGTGAGGGTCCCCGTGCGAGTGTCCCCGTGTGAGTGTCCCCGTGTGAGTGACCCCGTGCGAGTGTCCCCGTGCGAGTGTCCCCGTGTGAGTGTCCCCGTGTGAGTGTCCCCGTGCGAGTGACCCCGTGTGAGTGACCCCGTGCGAGTGTCCCCGTGTGAGTGTCCCCGTGCGAGTGTCCCCGTGCGAGTGTCCCCGTGTGAGTGTCCCCGTGTGAGTGACCCCGTGTGAGGGTCCCCGTGCGAGTGTCCCCGTGTGAGTGTCCCCATGTGAGTGACCCCGTGTGAGGGTCCCCGTGCGAGTGACCCCGTGTGAGGGTCCCCATGTGAGTGACCCCATGTGAGTGACCCCGTGCGAGTGTCCCCGTGTGAGTGACCCCGTGCGAGGGTCCCCGTGCGAGTGTCCCCGTGTGAGTGTCCCCGTGTGAGGGTCCCCGTGTGAGTGACCCCGTGTGAGGGTCCCCGTGCGAGTGTCCCCGTGTGAGTGTCCCCGTGTGAGTGTCCCCGTGCGAGTGTCCCCGTGTGAGTGTCCCCGTGTGAGTGACCCCGTGTGAGGGTCCCCGTGTGAGTGTCCCCGTGTGAGTGACCCCGTGCGAGGGTCCCCGTGCGAGTGTCCCCGTGTGAGTGTCCCCATGTGAGTGACCCCGTGCGAGGGTCCCCGTGCGAGTGTCCCCGTGTGAGTGTCCCCATGTGAGTGACCCCGTGTGAGGGTCCCTGTGCGAGTGTCCCCGTGTGAGGGTCCCTGTGCGAGTGTCCCCGTGTGAGGGTCCCCGTGCGAGTGTCCCCGTGTGAGTGTCCCCGTGTGAGTGACCCCGTGCGAGTGACCCCGTGCGAGTGTCCCCGTGTGAGGGTCCCCGTGTGAGGGTCCCCATGTGAGTGACCCCGTGTGAGGGTCCCCGTGCGAGTGTCCCCGTGTGAGTGTCCCCGTGTGAGTGTCCCCGTGTGAGGGTCCCCGTGTGAGGGTCCCCGTGCGAGTGTCCCCGTGCGAGTGTCCCCGTGTGAGTGTCCCCGTGCGAGGGTCCCCGTGCGAGTGTCCCCGTGTGAGTGTCCCAGTGTGAGGGTCCCCGTGTGAGGGTCCCCGTGCGAGTGTCCCCGTGCGAGTGTCCCCGTGTGAGTGACCCCGTGCGAGTGTCCCCGTGTGAGTGTCCCCGTGCGAGTGACCCCGTGTGAGGGTCCCCGTGTGAGTGACCCCGTGTGAGTGTCCCCGTGTGAGTGTCCCCGTGTGAGTGACCCCGTGTGAGGGTCCCCATGCGAGTGTCCCCGTGCGAGTGTCCCCGTGCGAGTGTCCCCGTGCGAGTGTCCCCGTGTGAGTGTCCCCATGTGAGTGACCCCGTGCGAGGGTCCCCGTGCGAGTGTCCCCGTGTGAGTGTCCCCATGTGAGTGACCCCGTGTGAGGGTCCCTGTGCGAGTGTCCCCGTGTGAGGGTCCCTGTGCGAGTGTCCCCGTGTGAGGGTCCCCGTGCGAGTGTCCCCGTGTGAGTGTCCCCGTGTGAGTGACCCCGTGCGAGTGACCCCGTGCGAGTGTCCCCGTGTGAGGGTCCCCGTGTGAGGGTCCCCATGTGAGTGACCCCGTGTGAGGGTCCCCGTGCGAGTGTCCCCGTGTGAGTGTCCCCGTGTGAGTGTCCCCGTGTGAGGGTCCCCGTGTGAGGGTCCCCGTGCGAGTGTCCCCGTGCGAGTGTCCCCGTGTGAGTGTCCCCGTGCGAGGGTCCCCGTGCGAGTGTCCCCGTGTGAGTGTCCCAGTGTGAGGGTCCCCGTGTGAGGGTCCCCGTGCGAGTGTCCCCGTGCGAGTGTCCCCGTGTGAGTGACCCCGTGCGAGTGTCCCCGTGTGAGTGTCCCCGTGCGAGTGACCCCGTGTGAGGGTCCCCGTGTGAGTGACCCCGTGTGAGTGTCCCCGTGTGAGTGTCCCCGTGTGAGTGACCCCGTGTGAGGGTCCCCATGCGAGTGTCCCCGTGCGAGTGTCCCCGTGCGAGTGTCCCCGTGCGAGTGTCCCCGTGTGAGTGTCCCCATGTGAGGGTCCCCGTGTGAGTGACCCCGTGCGAGTGACCCCGTGCGAGGGTCCCCGTGCGAGGGTCCCCGTGTGAGGGTCCCCATGTGAGTGACCCCGTGTGAGGGTCCCCGTGTGAGTGTCCCCGTGTGAGTGTCCCCGTGTGAGTGACCCCGTGTGAGTGTCCCCGTGTGAGTGACCCCGTGTGAGTGACCCCGTGCGAGTGACCCCGTGTGAGTGTCCCCGTGTGAGTGACCCCGTGTGAGTGACCCCGTGTGAGGGTCCCCGTGTGAGTGTCCCCGTGTGAGTGTCCCCATGTGAGTGACCCCGTGTGAGGGTCCCCATGCGAGTGTCCCCGTGTGAGTGACCCCGTGCGAGTGACCCCGTGCGAGTGTCCCCATGTGAGGGTCCCCGTGTGAGTGACCCCGTGTGAGTGACCCCGTGCGAGGGTCCCCGTGCGAGGGTCCCCGTGCGAGGGTCCCCGTGTGAGGGTCCCCATGTGAGTGACCCCGTGTGAGGGTCCCCGTGCGAGGGTCCCCGTGCGAGGGTCCCCGTGTGAGGGTCCCCGTGTGAGTGACCCCGTGTGAGGGTCCCCGTGCGAGGGTCCCCGTGCGAGGGTCCCCGTGCGAGTGACCCCGTGCGAGGGTCCCCGTGCGAGTGACCCCGTGTGAGGGTCCCCGTGTGAGTGTCCCCGTGTGAGTGTCCCCGTGTGAGGGTCCCCATGCGAGTGACCCCGTGCGAGTGACCCCGTGCGAGTGTCCCCGTGCGAGTGACCCCGTGCGAGTGACCCCGTGCGAGTGTCCCCGTGTGAGGGTCCCCGTGCGAGTGACCCCGTGTGAGGGTCCCCATGTGAGTGACCCCGTGTGAGTGTCCCCATGCGAGTGACCCCGTGCGAGTGACCCCGTGCGAGTGTCCCCGTGCGAGTGACCCCGTGCGAGTGACCCCGTGCGAGTGTCCCCGTGCGAGGGTCCCCGTGTGAGGGTCCCCATGTGAGTGACCCCGTGCGAGGGTCCCCATGCGAGTGTCCCCGTGTGAGGGTCCCCATGTGAGTGACCCCGTGCGAGTGACCCCGTGTGAGGGTCCCCGTGCGAGTGACCCCGTGCGAGTGACCCCGTGCGAGTGTCCCCGTGCGAGTGACCCCGTGTGAGGGTCCCCGTGTGAGTGACCCCGTGTGAGTGTCCCCGTGCGAGTGTCCCCGTGCGAGTGTCCCCGTGTGAGGGTCCCCGTGTGAGTGACCCCGTGTGAGTGTCCCCGTGCGAGTGTCCCCGTGCGAGTGTCCCCGTGCGAGTGACCCCGTGTGAGGGTCCCCGTGTGAGTGACCCCGTGTGAGTGTCCCCGTGCGAGTGTCCCCGTGCGAGTGTCCCCGTGTGAGGGTCCCCGTGTGAGTGACCCCGTGTGAGGGTCCCCGTGTGAGTGACCCCGTGTGAGTGTCCCCGTGCGAGTGTCCCCGTGCGAGTGTCCCCGTGTGAGTGACCCCGTGCGAGTGACCCCGTGTGAGGGTCCCCGTGTGAGTGACCCCGTGTGAGTGTCCCCGTGCGAGTGTCCCCGTGCGAGTGTCCCCGTGTGAGGGTCCCCGTGTGAGTGACCCCGTGTGAGGGTCCCCGTGTGAGTGACCCCGTGTGAGTGTCCCCGTGCGAGTGTCCCCGTGCGAGTGTCCCCGTGCGAGTGTCCCCGTGTGAGTGTCCCCGTGTGAGTGACCCCGTGTGAGTGACCCCGTGTGAGGGTCCCCGTGCGAGTGACCCCGTGCGAGTGACCCCGTGCGAGTGTCCCCGTGCGAGTGTCCCCGTGTGAGGGTCCCCGTGTGAGTGACCCCGTGTGAGTGACCCCGTGTGAGGGTCCCCGTGCGAGTGTCCCCGTGTGAGGGTCCCCGTGTGAGTGACCCCGTGTGAGTGACCCCGTGTGAGGGTCCCCGTGCGAGTGTCCCCGTGTGAGCGTCCCCGTGTGAGTGTCCCCGTGCGAGTGTCCCCGTGTGAGGGTCCCCGTGCGAGTGACCCCGTGCGAGTGACCCCGTGCGAGTGTCCCCGTGCGAGTGTCCCCGTGTGAGGGTCCCCGTGTGAGTGACCCCGTGTGAGTGACCCCGTGTGAGGGTCCCCGTGCGAGTGACCCCGTGCGAGTGTCCCCGTGCGAGGGTCCCCGTGCGAGGGTCCCCGTGCGAGGGTCCCCGTGCGAGTGTCCCCATGTGAGTGACCCCGTGTGAGGGTCCCCGTGCGAGTGACCCCGTGCGAGTGTCCCCGTGCGAGTGTCCCCGTGCGAGTGTCCCCGTGCGAGTGTCCCTGTGTGAGTGTCCCCGTGTGAGTGTCCCCGTGTGAGTGACCCCGTGTGAGGGTCCCCGTGCGAGTGTCCCCGTGTGAGTGTCCCCGTGTGAGTGTCCCCGTGTGAGGGTCCCCGTGCGAGTGTCCCCGTGTGAGGGTCCCCGTGTGAGGGTCCCGATGTGAGTGACCCCGTGTGAGGGTCCCCGTGCGAGTGTCCCCGTGTGAGTGTCCCCGTGTGAGTGTCCCCGTGCGAGTGTCCCCGTGTGAGTGTCCCCGTGTGAGGGTCCCCGTGTGAGGGTCCCCATGTGAGTGACCCCGTGTGAGGGTCCCCGTGCGAGGGTCCCCGTGTGAGTGACCCCGTGCGAGGGTCCCCGTGCGAGGGTCCCCGTGCGAGTGTCCCCGTGTGAGGGTCCCCATGTGAGTGACCCCGTGTGAGGGTCCCCGTGCGAGGGTCCCCGTGTGAGTGACCCCGTGCGAGGGTCCCCGTGCGAGGGTCCCCGTGCGAGGGTCCCCGTGTGAGGGTCCCCGTGTGAGTGACCCCGTGCGAGTGACCCCGTGCGAGGGTCCCCGTGTGAGGGTCCCCGTGTGAGTGACCCCGTGTGAGGGTCCCCGTGCGAGTGACCCCGTGCGAGGGTCCCCGTGCGAGTGACCCCGTGTGAGGGTCCCCGTGTGAGTGACCCCGTGCGAGTGTCCCCGTGTGAGTGACCCCGTGCGAGTGACCCCGTGTGAGGGTCCCCGTGCGAGTGACCCCGTGTGAGGGTCCCCGTGCGAGTGACCCCGTGTGAGGGTCCCCGTGCGAGTGTCCCCGTGCGAGTGTCCCCGTGTGAGGGTCCCCGTGCGAGTGTCCCCGTGTGAGGGTCCCTGTGCGAGTGTCCCCGTGCGAGTGTCCCCGTGTGAGGGTCCCCGTGCGAGTGACCCCGTGTGAGGGTCCCCGTGCGAGTGTCCCCGTGTGAGTGTCCCCGTGTGAGGGTCCCCGTGTGAGGGTCCCCGTGCGAGTGTCCCCGTGTGAGTGACCCCGTACGAGTGTCCCCGTGTGAGTGACCCCGTGTGAGTGTCCCCGTGCGAGTGTCCCCGTGCGAGTGTCCCCGTGCGAGTGACCCCGTGCGAGTGTCCCCGTGTGAGGGTCCCCGTGCGAGTGACCCCGTGCGAGTGTCCCCGTGTGAGGGTCCCCATGTGAGTGACCCCGTGTGAGGGTCCCCGTGCGAGGGTCCCCGTGTGAGTGACCCCGTGCGAGGGTCCCCGTGCGAGGGTCCCCGTGCGAGGGTCCCCGTGTGAGGGTCCCCGTGTGAGTGACCCCGTGTGAGGGTCCCCGTGCGAGGGTCCCCGTGCGAGTGACCCCGTGCGAGGGTCCCCGTGCGAGTGTCCCCGTGTGAGGGTCCCCGTGCGAGTGTCCCCGTGTGAGGGTCCCTGTGCGAGTGTCCCCGTGCGAGTGTCCCCGTGTGAGGGTCCCCGTGCGAGTGTCCCCGTGTGAGGGTCCCTGTGCGAGTGTCCCCGTGCGAGTGTCCCCGTGTGAGGGTCCCCGTGCGAGTGTCCCCGTGTGAGTGACCCCGTACGAGTGTCCCCGTGTGAGTGACCCCGTGTGAGTGTCCCCGTGCGAGTGTCCCCGTGCGAGTGTCCCCGTGTGAGGGTCCCCGTGCGAGTGACCCCGTGCGAGTGTCCCCGTGTGAGTGTCCCCGTGTGAGTGTCCCCATGTGAGTGTCCCCGTGTGAGTGTCCCCGTGTGAGGGTCCCCGTGTGAGGGTCCCCGTGTGAGGGTCCGCATGTGAGTGACCCCGTGTGAGGGTCCCCGTGCGAGTGACCCCGTGCGAGTGTCCCCGTGCGAGTGTCCCCGTGTGAGGGTCCCCGTGCGAGTGTCCCCGTGTGAGGGTCCCCGTGTGAGGGTCCGCATGTGAGTGACCCCGTGTGAGGGTCCCCGTGCGAGTGACCCCGTGCGAGTGTCCCCGTGCGAGTGTCCCCGTGCGAGTGACCCCGTGCGAGTGTCCCCGTGTGAGGGTCCCCATGTGAGTGACCCCGTGCGAGGCCCGTGCGAGCAGCCCCTCCCCGTGTCAGGAGAAGGCTCTGGGGGTCGCGGCCAAGGGGGCGTCGCGGGACAAACCCGGCGTCGCGGTGGAGCCCCTCGGCCCCGACTGAGCCCGTGAGCCCGGCCTGGGGGCGCTGGGGGGCGCTGGGGGACGCTGGGGGGCGCTGGGGGGCGCTGGGGGGCACTGGGGAGCGCTGGGGGCGCTGGGGGGCGCTGGGGGGCACTGGGGGGCGCGGGGGGGCACTGGGGGGCGCGGGGGGGCACTGGGGGGCGCTGGGGGGCGCTGGGGGGCACTGGGGAGCGCTGGGGGCGCTGGGGGGTGCTGGGGAACGCTGGGGGGCGCTGGGGGGCAGTTGGGGGCGCTAGGGGGGCACTGGGGGCACTGGGGGGGGCACTGGGGGACACTGGGGGGGCAGTGGCGGCACTGGGAGGCACTGGGGGCCCTCGGGGCACTGGGGGGGCACTGGGGAGGCACTGGGAGGCACTGGGGGCCCTTGGGGCACTGGGGGGGCACTGGGGCGGCACTGGGGGACACTGGGGGGGCACTGGGGGACACTGGGGGGGCAGTGGGGGGCACTGGGAGGCACTGGGAGATGTACTGGGGGCACTTTACCATACTGGTGGATACTGGGCCATACTGGGGGAGCACTTTACCCTCCGGGGGTGGCACTGGGCCATACTGGGAGCCCACTGGGCCATACTGGGAGGGTGCTGACCCCTCTCTCCCACAGGCGGTGGGGCCGGGGGCGCCGGCCCGGCTGGGGGGGGCCCCGACACCGAAGCCATAGGGAGCCCCGGGGCCCCCCCCCGGGCCCCCGACCTGCACGACAAGGGGGGGCCCGGCCCCCCCCCCCACTGTGAACCCCGGAGTCTGGGGAGGGGGGGAGGGGGGGACGAGGGGGGTGCCCCCTCCCCCCACAGCCACGTGAAGGACCCAGGCGTCCGGGACCCCCCCCAATGTGTGTGTACGGGGGGGGCCCCCAAAAGGGACCCAGAGGTCCAGGACCCCCCCCAACCCCCCCCCCAATGTGTGTGTACGGGGGGGGCCCCCAAAAGGGACCCAGGGGTCCGGGACCCCCCCAATATGTGTATGGGGGGCCCCCCAAAAGAGACCCAGGGGTCCAGGACCCCCCCCAACCCCCCCCCCCAATGTGTGTGTACGGGGGGGGCCCCCAAAAGGGACCCAGGGGTCCGGGACCCCCCCCAATATGTGTATGGGGGGCCCCCCAGAAGAGACCCAGGGGTCCGGGACCCCCCCCATCCCCCCCCATGTGTGTGTAAGGGGGGGCCCCCAAAAGGGACCCAAGGGTCCAGGACCCCCCCCCCAACCCCCCCCAATGTGTGTGTACGGGGGGGCCCCCCAAAAAGGCACCAGGCGTCCGGGACCCCCCCATCCCCCCCCATGTGTGTGTACGGGGGGGCCCCCCAAAAAGGCACCAGGCGTCCGGGACCCCCCCATCCCCCCCCATGTGTGTGTACGGGGGGGCCCCCCAAAAAGGCACCAGGCGTCCGGGACCCCCCCATCCCCCCCCATGTGTGTGTACGGGGGGGCCCCCCAAGCCCCAGCGTGTCGTGTCCTCCCGCTCCCCCGACGCCCCCCCCCCCCAATGTCCGCGTGAGGGGCCGGGGGGGCCCCGAAGCCATAAACCCCCCAATAAACCCCCCCCGGAGCCGCCTGCGCCTCCCTGCGCCGGGGGGACACAGGACTGGGGACACTGGGATGGGGACACTGGGATGGGGACACTGGGATTGGGGACACTGGGATGGGGACACTGGGATGGGGACACTGGGACTGGGGACACTGGGATTGGGGACACTGGGATGGGGACACTGGGATGGGGGACACTGGGACTGGGGACACTGGGATGGGGACACTGGGATGGGGGACACTGGGACTGGGGACACTGGGATACGGGACACTGGGACTGGGGACACTGGGACTGGGGACACTGGGATGGGGGACACTGGGATTGGGGACACTGGGACTGGGGACACTGGGATGGGGACACTGGGATGGGGACACTGGGATGGGGGACACTGGGATGGGGGACACTGGGATGGGGACACTGGGATGGGGGACACTGGGATGGGGACACTGGGATGGGGACACTGGGATGGGGGACACTGGGATGGGGACACTGGGATGGGGGACACTGGGATGGGGGACACTGGGATGGGGACACTGGGATTGGGGACACTGGGACTGGGGACACTGGGGTGGGGACACTGGGATTGGGGACACTGGGATTGAGGACACTGGGACTGGGGACACTGGGATTGGGGACACTGGGATGGGGACACTGGGACTGGGGACACTGGGGTTGGGGACACTGGGGTGGGGACACTGGGACTGGGGACACTGGGTTTGGGGACACTGGGATGGGGACACTGGGATGGGGACACTGGGACTGGGGACACTGGGATGGGGACACTGGGATGGGGGACACTGGGGTGGGGACACTGGGATGGGGACACTGGGACTGGGGACACTGGGATGGGGACACTGGGATGGGGGACACTGGGATTGGGGACAATGGGATGGGGACACTGGGATGGGGAACACTGGGACTGGGGACACTGGGACTGGGGACACTGGGATGGGGACACTGGGATGGGGACACTGGGGTTGGGGGCACTGGGATGGGGACACTGGGATGGGGGACACTGGGATGGGGACACTGGGATGGGGACACTGGGGTGGGGACACTGGGATGGGGACACTGGGACTGGGGACACTGGGATGGGGACACTGGGGTTGGGGACACTGGGATGGGGACACTGGGATGGGGGACACTGGGATGGGGACACTGGGATGGGGGACACTGGGATTGGGGACACTGGGATGGGGACACTGGGATGGGGACACTGGGATGGGGGACACTGGGATTGGGGACACTGGGATTGGGGACACTGGGATGGGGACACTGGGACTGGGGACACTGGGATGGGGACACTGGGTTGGGGACACTGGGGTGGGGACACTGGGATTGGGGACACTGGGATTGGGGACACTGGGATGGGGACCTGGGGTTGGGGACACTGGGATGGGGACACTGGGATTGGGGACACTGGGATGGGGGACACTGGGATGGGGACACTGGGATTGGGAACACTGGGACTGGGGACACTGGGATGGGGACACTGGGATTTGGGACACTGGGATGGGGACACTGGGATTGAGGACACTGGGACTGGGGACACTGGGATGGGGACACTGGGATTGGGGACACTGGGACTGGGGACACTGGGATGGGGACACTGGGATGGGGAGACTGGGACTAGGGACACTGGGATGGGGACACTGGGATTGAGGACACTGGGACTGGGGACACTGGGATGGGGACACTGGGATTGGGGACACTGGGACTGGGGACACTGGGATGGGGACACTGGGATGGGGAGACTGGGACTAGGGACACTGGGATGGGGACACTGGGATGGGGGACACTGGGATGGGGAGACTGGGACTGGGGACACTGGGATGGGGACACTGGGATGGGGACACTGGGACTGGGGACACTGGGATGGGGACACTGGGATGGGGGACACTGGGATGGGGACACTGGGACTGGGGACACTGGGATGGGAATACTGGGATGGGGACACTGGGATTGGGGACACTGGGATGGGGACACTGGGATGGGGACACTGGGACTGGGGACACTGGGATGGGGAAACTGGGATTGGGGACACTGGGACTGGGGACACTGGGATTGGGGACACTGGGATGGGGACACTGGGATGGGGACACTGGGATTGGGGACACTGGGATTGGGGACACTGGGACTGGGGACACTGGGATGGGGGACACTGGGTTGGGGACACTGGGACTGGGGACACTGGGATGGGGGACACTGGGATGGGGACACTGGGATGGGGGACACTGGGATTGGGGACACTGGGATGGGGACACTGGGACTGGGGACACTGGGACTGGGGACACTGGGATGGGGACACTGGGATGGGGACACTGGGATTGGGGACACTGGGATGGGGACACTGGGATGGGGACACTGGGATTGGGGACACTGGGATTGGGGACACTGGGATGGGGACACTGGGATGGGGGACACTGGGATGGGGACACTGGGATTGGGGACACTGGGACTGGGGACACTGGGATGGGGACACTGGGATTGGGGACACTGGGATTGGGGACACTGGGGTGGGGACACTGGGGTGGGGACACTGGGATGGGGACAGTGGGATGGGGGACACTGGGATTGGGGACACTGGGACTGGGGACACTGGGATGGGGGACACTGGGATGGGGGACACTGGGATGGGGACACTAGGATTGGGGACACTGGGACTGGGGACACTGGGATGGGGACACTGGGATGGGGGACACTGGGATGGGGACACTGGGTTGGGGACACTGGGATGGGGGACACTGGGATACGGGACACTGGGACTGGGGACACTGGGATGGGGGACACTGGGATGGGAACACTGGGATTGGGGACACTGGGATGGGGACACTGGGATGGGGGACACTGGGATGGGGACACTGGGATGGGGACACTGGGATTGGGGACACTGGGATGGGGACACTGGGACTGGGGACACTGGGACTGGGGACACTGGGATGGGGACACTGGGATGGGGAAACTGGGACTGGGGACACTGGGATGGGGACACTGGGATGGGGACACTGGTATTGGGGACACTGGGACTGGGGACACTGGGATGGGGACACTGGGATGGGGGACACTGGGATGGGGACACTGGGACTGGGGACACTGGGATGGGGACACTGGGATGGGGACACTGGGATTGGGGACACTGGGATTACGGACACTGGGATGGGGACACTGGGATGGGGGACACTGGGATTGGGGACACTGGGATGGGGGACACTGGGATGGGGGACACTGGGATGGGGACACTGGGACTGGGGACACTGTGATGGGGACACTGGGATGGGGACACTGGGATGGGGGACACTGGGATGGGGACACTGGGACTGGGGACACTGGGATGGGGACACTGGGATGGGGACACTGGGACTGGGGACACTGGGATGGGGACACTGTGGTGGGGACACTGGGATGGGGACACTGGGATTGGGACACTGGGATTGGGGACACTGGGATGGGGGACGCTGGGATTTGGGGACACTGGGATTGGGGACACTGGGATGGGGACACTGGGGTGGGGACACTGGGATGGGGACACTGGGGTTGGGGACACTGGGATTGGGGACACTGGGATGGGGACACTGGGATGGGGACACTGGGACTGGGGACACTGGGATGGGGACACTGGGGTTGGGGACACTGGGATTGGGGACACTGGGATGGGGACACTGGGGTGGGGACACTGGGATGGGGACACTGGGGTTGGGGACACTGGGATTGGGGACACTGGGATGGGGACACTGGGATGGGGACACTGGGACTGGGGACACTGGGATGGGGACACTGGGATTGGGGACACTGGGACTGGGGACACTGGGATGGGGACACTGGGATGGGGAGACTGGGACTAGGGACACTGGGATGGGGACACTGGGATGGGGGACACTGGGATGGGGAGACTGGGACTGGGGACACTGGGATGGGGACACTGGGATGGGGACACTGGGACTGGGGACACTGGGATGGGGACACTGGGATGGGGACACTGGGATTGGGGACACTGGGAATGGGGACACTGGGACTGGGGACACTGGGATGGGGACACTGGGATGGGGGACACTGGGATGGGGACACTGGGACTGGGGACACTGGGATGGGAATACTGGGATGGGGACACTGGGATTGGGGACACTGGGATGGGGACACTGGGATGGGGACACTGGGACTGGGGACACTGGGATGGGGACACTGGGATTGGGGACACTGGGATGGGGACACTGGGATGGGGACACTGGGATTGGGGACACTGGGACTGGGGACACTGGGACTGGGGACACTGGGATGGGGGACACTGGGTTGGGGACACTGGGACTGGGGACACTGGGATTGGGGACACTGGGATGGGGACACTGGGATGGGGGACACTGGGATGGGGACACTGGGACTGGGGACACTGGGATTGGGGACACTGGGATGGGGACACTGGGACTGGGGACACTGGGACTGGGGACACTGGGATGGGGACACTGGGATGGGGACACTGGGATTGGGGACACTGGGATGGGGACACTGGGATGGGGACACTGGGATTGGGGACACTGGGACTGGGGACACTGGGATGGGGACACTGGGATGGGGGACACTGGGATGGGGACACTGGGATTGGGGACACTGGGACTGGGGACACTGGGATGGGGACACTGGGATTGGGGACACTGGGATTGGGGACACTGGGGTGGGGACACTGGGGTGGGGACACTGGGATGGGGACAGTGGGATGGGGGACACTGGGATTGGGGACACTGGGACTGGGGACACTGGGATGGGGGACACTGGGATGGGGGACACTGGGATGGGGACACTAGGATTGGGGACACTGGGACTGGGGACACTGGGATGGGGACACTGGGATGGGGGACACTGGGATGGGGACACTGGGTTGGGGACACTGGGATGGGGACACTGGGATGGGGACACTGGGATGGGAACACTGGGATGGGGAAACTGGGACTGGGGACACTGGGATGGGGACACTGGTATTGGGGACACTGGGAGTGGGGACACTGGGATGGGGACACTGGGATGGGGGACACTGGGATGGGGACACTGGGACTGGGGACACTGGGATGGGGACACTGGGATGGGGACACTGGGATTGGGGACACTGGGATTACGGACACTGGGATGGGGACACTGGGATGGGGGACACTGGGATTGGGGACACTGGGATGGGGGACACTGGGATGGGGGACACTGGGATGGGGACACTGGGACTGGGGACACTGTGATGGGGACACTGGGATGGGGACACTGGGATGGGGGACACTGGGATGGGGACACTGGGACTGGGGACACTGGGATGGGGACACTGGGATGGGGACACTGGGACTGGGGACACTGGGATGGGGACACTGTGGTGGGGACACTGGGATGGGGACACTGGGATTGGGACACTGGGATTGGGGACACTGGGATTGGGGACACTGGGATGGGGACACTGGGGTGGGGACACTGGGATGGGGACACTGGGGTTGGGGACACTGGGATTGGGGACACTGGGATGGGGACACTGGGATGGGGACACTGGGACTGGGGACACTGGGATGGGGACACTGGGGTTGGGGACACTGGGATTGGGGACACTGGGATGGGGACACTGGGGTGGGGACACTGGGATGGGGACACTGGGGTTGGGGACACTGGGATTGGGGACAGTGGGATGGGGACACTGGGATGGGGAGACTGGGACTGGGGACACTGGGATGGGGACACTGGGACTGGGGACACTGGGACTGGGGACACTGGGATTGGGGACACTGGGACTGGGGACACTGGGATGGGGACACTGGGACTGGGGATACTGGGATGGGGATACTGGGATGGGGACACTGGGATTGGGGACACTGGGATGGGGGACACTGGGTTGGGGACACTGGGATGGGGACACTGGGACTGGGGACACTGGGATTGGGGACACTGGGATGGGGACACTGGGATGGGGACACTGGGATTAGGGACACTGGGATTGGGGACACTGGGATGGGGGACACTGGGATGGGGGACACTGGGATTGGGGACACTGGGGTTGGGGGCACTGGGGTTGGGGACACTGGGATGGGGGACACTGGGATGGGAATACTGGGATGGGGACACTGGGACTGGGGACACTGGGATGGGGACACTGGGATTGGGGACACTGGGACTGGGGACACTGGGATTGGGGACACTGGGATGGGAATACTGGGATGGGGACACTGGGATGGGGGACACTGGGATTGGGGACACTGGGATGGGGACACTGGGATGGGGACACTGGGATGGGGGACACTGGGATTGGGGACACTGGGATTGGGGACACTGGGATGGGGACACTGAGATTAGGGACACTGGGATGGGGGACACTGGGATTGGGGACACTGGGACTGGGGACACTGGGATGGGGACACTGGGATTGGGGACACTGGGATGGGGACACTGGGACTGGGGACACTGGGATGGGGACACTGGGATGGGGACCTTGGGACTGGGGACACTGGGATGGGGGACACTGGGATTGGGGACACTGGGATGGGGACACTGGGGTTGGGGACACTGGGATGGGGACACTGGGATGGGGGACACTGGGATGGGGACACTGGGATGGGGGACACTGGGACTGGGGACACTGGGATTGGGGACACTGGGATGGGGACACTGGGATGGGGGACACTGGGACTGGGGACACTGGGATTGGGGACACTGGGATGGGGACACTAGGATTGGGGACACTGGGATGGGGACACTGGGATTGGGGACACTGGGATGGGAATACTGGGATGGGGACACTGGGATGGGGGACACTGGGATTGGGGACACTGGGATGGGGACACTGGGATGGGGACACTGGGATGGGGGACACTGGGATGGGGACACTGGGATGGGGGACACTGGGACTGGGGACACTGGGATTGGGGACACTGGCATGGGGACACTGGGATGGGGACACTGGGATGGGGGACACTGGGATGGGGACACTGGGATGGGGGACACTGGGACTGGGGACACTGGGATTTGGGACACTGGGATTGGGGGCACAGGGATGGGGACACTGGGATGGGGGACACTGGGACTGGGGACAGTGGGATGGGGGACACTGGGATGGGGACGCTGGGATGGGGGACACTGGGATGGGGACACTGGGATGGGGGACACTGGGATTGGGGACACTGGGACTGGGGACACTGGGACTGGGGACACTGGGATGGGGACACTGGGACTGGGGACACTGGGATGGGGACACTGGGGTTGGGGACACTGGGATGGGGACACTGGGATGGGGACACTGGGATGGGGGACACTCGGATTGGGGACACTGGGACTGGGGACACTGGGATGGGGACACTGGGATGGGGACACTGGGATGGGGGACACTGGGATTGGGGACACTGGGACTGGGGACACTGGGATGGGAACACTGCGATGGGGACACTGGGATGGGGACGCTGGGATTTGGGGACACTGGGATGGGGACACTGGGATGGGGACACTGGGATTGGGGACACTGGGACTGGGGACACTGGGATGGGGACACTGGGATGGGGGACACTGGGATGGGGACACTGGGATTGGGGACACTGGGACTGGGGACACTGGGATGGGGACACTGGGATTGGGGACACTGGGACTGGGGACACTGGGATGGGGACACTGGGGTTGGGGACACTGGGATGGGGACACTGGGATGGGGACACTGGGATGGGGGACACTCGGATTGGGGACACTGGGACTGGGGACACTGGGATGGGGACACTGGGATGGGGACACTGGGATGGGGGACACTGGGATGGGGACACTGGGATGGGGACACTGGGATGGGGGACACTGGGATTGGGGACACTGGGACTGGGGACACTGGGATGGGAACACTGCGATGGGGACACTGGGATGGGGACGCTGGGATTTGGGGACACTGGGACTGGGGACACTGGGATGGGGGACACTGGGACTGGGGACACTGGGATGGGGACACTGGGTTGGGGACACTGCGATGGGGACGCTGGGATTGGGGACACTGGGACTGGGGACACTGGGATGGGGACACTGGGATGGGGACACTGGGATTGGGGACACTGGGACTGGGGACACTGTGATGGGGACACTGGGATGGGGACACTGGGATGGGGACACTGGGTTGGGAACACTGCGATGGGGACGCTGGGATGGGGACGCTGGGATTTGTGGACACTGGGACTGGGGACACTGGGATGGGGACACTGGGTTGGGGACACTGCGATGGGGACGCTGGGATTTGGGGACACTGGGACTGGGGACACTGGGATGGAGACGCTGGGATGGGAACACTGGGATGGGGACACTGGGATTGGGGACACTGGGATGGGAACACTGGGTTTGGGGACACTGGGATGGGGACACTGGGATGGGGACACTGGGATTGGGGACACTGGGATGGGAACACTGGGTTTGGGGACACTGGGATGGGGACACTGGGATGGGGACACTGGGATGGGAACACTGGGATGGGGACACTGGGATTGGGGACACTGGGATGGGAACACTGGGTTTGGGGACACTGGGATGGGGACACTGGGATGGGGACACTGGGATTGGGGACACTGGGACTGGGGACACTGGGATGGTGGACACTGGGATTGGGGACACTGGGATGGGGACACTGGGACTGGGGACACTGGGATGGGGACACTGGGATGGGAACACTGGGATGGGGGACACTGGGATGGGGAAACTGGGATGGGGACACTGGGATGGGGACACTGGGATGGGGACACTGGGGTTGGGGACACTGGGATGGGGAAACTGGGAATGGGGGACACTGGGATTGGGGACACTGGGAATGGGGACACTGGGACTGGGGACACTGGGACTGGGGACACTGGGATGGGAACACTGGAATGGGGGACACTGGGATGGGGAAACTGGGAATGGGGGACACTGGGATTGGGGACACTGGGAATGGGGACACTGGGATGGGGACACTGGGATGGGGACACTTGGACTGGGGACACTGGGACTGGGGACACTGGGATGGGGACACTTGGACTGGGGACACTTGGACTGGGGACACTGGGATTGAGGACACTGGGACTGGGGACACTGGGGTGGGGACACTGGGATTGGGGACACTGGGATGGGGACACTGGGATGGGGACACTGGGATTGGGGACACTGGGATGGGGGACACTGGGATGGGGACACTGGGATGGGGACAATGGGATTGGGGACACTGGGATTGAGGACACTGGGACTGGGGACACTGGGATGGGGACACTGGGATGGGGACACTGGGATTGGGGACACTGGGATGGGGACACTGGGATTGGGACACTGGGATGGGGACACTGGGATGGGGACACTGGGATTGGGGACACTGGGACTGGGGACACTGGGATGGGGGACACTGGGACTGGGGACACTGGGATGGGGACACTGGGATTGGGGACACTGGGATGGGGACACTGGGGTTGGGGACACTGGGATGGGGACACTGGGATGGGGGACACTGGGATGGGGACACTGGGATGGGGACACTGGGATTGGGGACACTGGGATGGGAATACTGGGATGGGGACACTGGGATTGGGGACACTGGGACTGGGGACACTGGGATGGGGACACTGGGATTGGGGACACTGGGATGGGGACACTGGGATTGGGGACACTGGGATGGGAATACTGGGATGGGGACACTGGGATTGGGGACACTGGGACTGGGGACACTGGGACTGGGGACACTGGGATGGGGGACACTGGGACTGGGGACACTGGGATGGGGACACTGGGATTGGGGACACTGGGATGGGAATACTGGGATGGGGACACTGGGATTGGGGACACTGGGACTGGGGACACTGGGACTGGGGACACTGGGATTGGGGACACTGGGACTGGGAACACTGGGATGGGGACACTGGGATGGGGGACACGGGGACTGGGGACACTGGGATGGGGACACTGGGATGGGGGACACGGGGACTGGGGACACTGGGATTGGGGACACTGGGGTGGGGACACTGGGGTGGGGACACTGGGATTGGGGACACTGGGATTGGGGACACTTGGACTGGGGACACTGGGATGGGGACACTGGAACTGGGGACACTGGGATGGGGACACTGGGATGGGGACACTGGGATTGGGGACACTGGGATGGGGACACTGGGGTTGGGGACACTGCGATGGGGACACTGGGATGGGGACACTGGGATTGGGGACACTGGGACTGGGGACACTGGGATGGGGACACTGGGGTTGGGGACACTGGGATGGGGACACTGGGATGGGGACACTGGGGTTGGGGACACTGGGATGGGGACAGTGGGATTGGGGACACTGCGATGGTGACACTGGGATGGGGACACTGGGATTGGGGACACTGGGACTGGGGACACTGGGATGGGGACACTGGGATGGGGGACACTGGGATGGGGACACTGGGACTGGGGACACTGGGATGGGGACACTGGGATGGGGACACTGGGACTGGGGACACTGGGACAGGGGACAGTGGGATTGGGGACACTGGGATGGGGACACTGGGACTGGGGACACTGGGACAGGGGACAGTGGGATTGGGGACACTGGGATGGGGACACTGGGACTGGGGACACTGGGACAGGGGACACTGGGACTGGGGACACTGGATGGGGACACTGGGACTGGGGACACTGGGGTTGGGGACACTGGGGTTGGGGACACTGGGATTTGGGACACTGGTATTGGGGGCACAGGGATGGGGGACACTGGGGTTGGGGACACTGGGATGGGGACACTGGGATTGGGGACACTGGGATGGGGACACTGGGATTGGGGACACTGGGATGGGAATACTGGGATGGGGACACTGGGATTGGGGACACTGGGACTGGGGACACTGGGACTGGGGACACTGGGATGGGGGACACTGGGACTGGGGACACTGGGATGGGGACACTGGGATTGGGGACACTGGGATGGGAATACTGGGATGGGGACACTGGGATTGGGGACACTGGGACTGGGGACACTGGGACTGGGGACACTGGGATTGGGGACACTGGGACTGGGAACACTGGGATGGGGACACTGGGATACGGGACACGGGGACTGGGGACACTGGGATGGGGACACTGGGATGGGGGACACGGGGACTGGGGACACTGGGATTGGGGACACTGGGGTGGGGACACTGGGGTGGGGACACTGGGATTGGGGACACTGGGATTGGGGACACTTGGACTGGGGACACTGGGATGGGGACACTGGAACTGGGGACACTGGGATTGGGGACACTGGGATGGGGACACTGGGGTTGGGGACACTGCGATGGGGACACTGGGATGGGGACACTGGGATTGGGGACACTGGGACTGGGGACACTGGGATGGGGACACTGGGGTTGGGGACACTGGGATGGGGACACTGGGATGGGGACACTGGGGTTGGGGACACTGCGATGGGGACACTGGGATGGGGACACTGGGATTGGGGACACTGGGACTGGGGACACTGGGATGGGGACACTGGGATGGGGGACACTGGGACTGGGGACACTGGGATGGGGACGCTGGGAGTGGGAACACTGGGACTGGGGACACTGGGATGGGGGACACTGGGGTTGGGGACACTGGGATGGGGGACACTGGGACTGGGGACACTGGGATGGGGACACTGGGACTGGGGACACTGGGATGGGGGACACTGGGATGGGGACACTGGGATTGGGGACACTGGGATGGGAACACTGGGATGGGGACACTGGGATGGGGACACTGGGATGGGGGACACTGGGATTGGGGACACTGGGACTGGGGACACTGGGATGGGGGACACTGGGATGAGGACACTGGGATTGGGGACACTGGGACTGGGGACACTGGGATGGGGACACTGGGATGGGGGACACTGGGATGGGAATACTGGGATTGGGGACACTGGGATGGGGACACTGGATGGGGACACTGGGACTGGGGACACTGGGACAGGGGACAGTGGGATTGGGGACACTGGGATGGGGACACTGGGACTGGGGACACTGGGACAGGGGACAGTGGGATTGGGGACACTGGGATGGGGACACTGGGACTGGGGACACTGGGACAGGGGACAGTGGGATTGGGGACACTGGGATGGGGACACTGGGACTGGGGACACTGGGATTGGGGACACTGGGACTGGGGACACTGGGACTGGGGACACTGGATGGGGACACTGGGACTGGGGACACTGGGGTTGGGGACACTGGGATTTGGGACACTGGGACTGGGGACACTGGGATGGGGACAGTGGGATGGGGGACACTGGGATGGGGGACACTGGGACTGGGGACAGTGGGATGGGGACAGTGGGATTGGGGACACTGGGATTGGGACACGGGGACGGGGACACTGGGACTGGGACACTGGGATGGGGACACTGGGATTGGGGACACTGGGATTGGGGACACTGGGATTGGGACACGGGGACGGGGACACTGGGACTGGGACACTGGGATGGGGACACTGGGATGGGGACACTGGGATTGGGGACACTGGGATTGGGACACGGGGACGGGGACACTGGGACTGGGACACTGGGATGGGGACACTGGGATTGGGGACACTGGGATTGGGGACACTGGGACTGGGGACACTGGGATGGGGACACTGGGGTTGGGGACACTGGGATTGGGACACGGGGACGGGGACACTGGGACTGGGACACTGGGATGGGGACACTGGGATTGGGGACACTGGGATTGGGGACACTGGGACTGGGGACACTGGGATGGGGACACTGGGGTTGGGAACACTGGGATGGGGACACTGGGATGGGGACACTGGGATGGGGGACACTGGGATGGGGACACTGGGATTGAGGACACTGGGATTGGGGACACTGGGATGGGGGACACTGGGATGGGGACACTGGGATGGGAACACTGGGATGGGGACACTGGGATGGGGACACTGGGATGGGGGACACTGGGATGGGGACACTGGGACTGGGGACACTGGGATGGGGGACACTGGGATGGGGACACTGGGATTGGGGACACTGGGATGGGGACATTGGGGTGGGGACACTGGGATTGGGGACACTGGGACTGGGGACACTGGGATGGGGACACTGGGACTGGGGACACTGGGGTTGGGACACGGGGACAGGGACACTGGGACTGGGACACTGGGACTGGGGACACTGGGATGGGGACACGGGGACGGGGACACTGGGATGGGGGACACTGGGATGGCGACACTGGGATGGGGACACTGGGATTGGGGACACTGGGACTGGGGACACTGGGACTGGGGACACTGGGTCTGGGGACACTGGGATTGGGGGCACTGGGATGGGTACACTGGGATGGGGACACTGGGATTGGGGACACTGGGACTGGGGATACTGGGATGGGGGACACGGGGAAGGGGGACACTGGGACTGGGGACACTGGGACTGGGGATACTGGGATATGTGGACCTGGGGTCGTGGGGTCCCAGCGCGGGGTGTGGCACCGTCCCCTGGTGTCCCCCCGGGTCCCCCCCGGGTCCCCCCAATGTCCCCCCGTGTTTCCCCCAAATGTCCCCTCCGTGTGTCCCCAGTGTCCCCCCATGTCCCCCCCATGTCCCCTCCGTGTCACCCCCCGTGTCACCCCCCGTGTCCCCCCCGTGTCCCCTCGCTCCATCCCCGACCCCGCCCCCCCGCTCCCCCCCCCCCCCCCCCGCCCATCCAGCGCCGCCGCCGCTCCCGGGCTGCTGCCGCCGGAGCCGAACGGGGCCGAACGGGGCCGAACGAACCCGAACGGAGCCGAACGAACCCGAACGGGGCCGAACGGAGCCGAACGGGGCCGAACGGAGCCGAACGAGGCCGAACGGAGCCGAACCCGAACGGAGCCGAACCCCAACCCGGAGCCGAACGAACCCGAACGCGGAGCCGAACCGAGGCGGAGCCGAACCGGGCCCGAACGGAGCCGAACCGGGCCCGAGCGGAGCCGAACCGGGCCCGAAGCGGAGCCGAGCGGAGCCGAGCGGAGCCGAGCGGGGCCCCGGCGGCCGCTGGAGCGCGGCGGGCGCGGAGCGCGATGCTGCGGCCCGGCCCGGTGAGTGCGGGACCCTCCCAGTACGGACCAGTAACCCCCCGGCCCTCCCAGTATAGACCCGCCCCCCGCATCCCTCCCGGCATGGACCCGTCCCCTCCGCTGCATCCCTCCCAGTACGGACCAGTTCCCCCCTCCCCCCTGTATAGACCCGTCCTCCCCGCTGCATCCCTCCCAGTATAGACCAGTTCCCCCCTCCCCGCATCCCTCCCAGTATAGACCAGTTCCCCCCTCCCCGCATCCCTCCCGGTATAGAGCAGGCATCCCAGTATAGACCAATCCCCACCCTACGACCCCCAGTATAGACCAGTCATCCCCCTGCATCCCCCCGGTGTAGACCAGTCCCTCCCTTCATCCCTCCCAGTATAGACCAGTATCGCCCCTGCATCCCTCCCAGTATAGATCGGTCCCCCTCTGCACCCCCCCAGTACAGAGTCGTCACCCCCGCATCCCTTCCAGTATAGACCAGACCCCCAGTATAGACCAGTCCCCACTCTGTGTCCCCCCCAGTATAGGCCAGTTGCCCCCCGCATCCCCCCCCAGTACAGGCCAGTTGCCCCCCGCATCCCCCCCAGTATAGACCAGTTCCCCCAGTACAGACCGGCCCCTCTCTGATTCTCCCCAGTATAGACCAGCCCCCCCCCCCGCACCCCCCCAGTACAGACCAGTTCCCCCAGTACAGACCAGTTCCCCCATGCCCCCGCCCCGGTATAGCCCAGTATAGCGCAGCCCCTCCTCCCAGGGGTGCCCCCCACCCCCCGGCGACCCCCGGGGGAGGGGGGGCAGGGCGGGGGGCCGGGGGTCCCTGGGCCGGGGGGGGGGGGGCGGGGGGGGGGGGGATGCGCATCACCATGGTGACGGTTGCCGCGGCGACGGGAGCCCTTGGAGACGGGGGGGGGGGCGACGCGGCGGGGGGCTGCGGCGAGGCCTGGACCCCCCTTGCCCCAGCTGCTATAGGGGCTCCCCGCAGCCCTATAGGGGCTATAGGGACCCTATAGGGACTATAGGTGCTCCCCGAGCCTCCTTCATCCCATGGGGCCTGTAGGGTCCCCCCCCGGGATCTCTCCAGCTGTACAGAGTCTATAGGAGCACTCCCATGCTCCCCCTCCAGCTCCATAGGGGCTATAGGGACTCTCTGCCCCCCCACCCCTGGCTCTCCCCTGGCTCTATAGGTGCCCCCCCAGCCTCCCTCACCCCATAGAGCCTGTAGGGTCCACCCCAGCCCCCGCTCTGGGATCTCTCCAACCGTATAGAGCCTATAAGAGCACTCCCATGCTCACCCCCCCCCGCCCAGCTCCATAGGGGCTATACAACCCCCACCCTGGCTCTGCTGGGACCCCCCCCCCGGCTGCAAAGGACCTATAGGGCACTGCCAGGGTCCTCCCACCCCATGGGGGCTATAAGGGACCCCCCAGCCTCTCTTACCCCATAGGTGCTATAGGTCCCCTTCCTACCCACCGTCCGGCAACCCCCCCAGCTTATAGGTGCACCTGCTGGGAACCCCCCCGGCTCCATAGGGGCTATACATCCCCCCATAGGAGCTATAGGACACCCCCCTCCCTCGAGGCTATAAGGGAACCCACAGCCCCTCTCACCCCATAGGTGTTATAGGGGCCCCCCTCCAGCCCTGTAGGGACTATCCCCCCCCTCCAATAGGGGCTATAGGGAACTCCTGGCCCTATAGGGACTATAGTGTACCCCCGACCCCATAGGGGCTACAGGGCTTCAGTCCCATAGGGGTTCCCAGGCCCTATAGGGATTATTGAGGCCCTGCCTTGGTTCTGCATGGCCCTATAGGGACTGTGGGTCCTATAGGAGCTACTGGGGGACCCCCTGCCCTCCCCCCAGCCCCTTCCTTGCCCCGTAAAGGCTATAGGGACCCCTCCAGCCCTATCAGGGCCTCCCACAGCCCCCACCCCCCAGCTCCATAGGGTCTATAGGGGTCCCCCCCCAGCCCTATCCAGCCTCCTCCAGCCCTCCCCACCTCATAGGAGCTATAGGGTCCCCTGGCCTTATTGCCCACCCCCCCCAGCCTGATAAGGCCTCCACTCATGGCCCTATAAGAGCTATAGGCCCCCCCAACCCTATTGCCCCCCCAGGCCTTATAGTGGCTATAGGGTCCCCTGGCCTCTCAGGCTCCCCTGGCTCTATAGGGTCTATAGCGTCCCTCCACCCTCTAGGGCTCCCCTGGCTCTATAGGGTCTATAGGGTCCCCCCACCCTCTAGGGCTCCCCTGGCTCTATAGGGTCCCCCAGCCTCTCAGGCTCCCCTGGCTCTATAGGGTCTATAGGGTCCCCCCACCCTCTAGGGCTCCCCTGGCTCTATAGGGTCTATAGGGTCCCCCCACCCTCTAGGGCTCCCCTGGCTCTATAGGGTCCCCCAGCCTCTCAGGCTCCCCTGGCTCTATAGGGTCTATAGGGTCCCCCCACCCTCTAGGGCTCCCCTGGCTCTATAGGGTCTATAGGGTCCCCCCACCCTCTAGGGCTCCCCTGGCTCTATAGGGTCCCCCAGCCTCTCAGGCTCCCCTGGCTCTATAGGGTCCCCCCACCCTCTAGGGCTCCCCTGGCTCTATAGGGTCTATAGGGTCCCCCCACCCTCTAGGGCTCCCCTGGCTCTATAGGGTCCCCCCACCCCCTAGGGCTCCCCTGGCTCTATAGGGTCCCCCAGCCTCTCAGGCTCCCCTGGCTCTATAGGGTCTATAGGGTCCCCCCACCCTCTAGGGCTCCCCTGGCTCTATGGGGTCTATAGGGTCCCCCCACCCTCTAGGGCTCCCCTGGCTCTGTAGGATCTATAGGGTCCTCCAGCCCTACGGGGGGCCTGTAGGGCTCTATAGGGTCTAGGGGGTCCCCGTTGCAGGGGGTGTGTGTTTGTGTGTTTGCGTGTGCACGTGTGTGTGTGAGCCAGTGTGCACACGTGGGCTGCACGTGTGTGGGTGTGTGTGCGCACACGTGTGTGCCCGGGGGGTGTGTGTGTGCACACGTGTGTGCCCGGGGGTGTGTGTGTGCACACGTGTGTGCCCGGGGGCCGTGCACTGCGGGTGCCCTTTGCACGGGGGCCCTTGGTGGGGCCCTGGGGACTCACGTGTCGGTGCCCTCGTGCCCCGCCTTGCACACTTGCACACTGGGCCTTGCACACTGCCCCCGCCCCCACAGCCCGCCTTGCACGCTCCTGGGCACGCGCTGCGCCCCCGGCCTGCCTTGCACGACCTTGCACTGCCTTGCACGCTCCCCGTGCATGCTCTGCACATGCAACCGGCCTTGCACGGCCTTGCACGTGCCCCGTGCACACGCTGCAGCTGCAACCAGTCTTGCACGCTCCCTGCACGCACACTGCAGGTGCAACCACTTGCACAGCCTTGCACATGTGTGCATGTTCAACCACCTTGCACAGCCTTGCACACTCCTTGTGCACACCCTGCACATGCAACCACCTTGCAGTGCCTTGCACACTCCCCGTGCACGTGCTGCAGGTGAAACCAGTCTTGCACGGCCTTGCACGCCCCTGTGCACACCCTGCAGCTGCAACCACCTTGCACACCCCAGTGAACGTGGTGCAGGTGCAAATGGCCTTGCACAGCCTTGCACACTTCCCATGCATGCCCTGCAGGTGCAACCACCTTGCACCACCTTGCACACTCCAGTGCACACGCTGCAGGTGCAAATGGCGTTGCACAGCCTTGCACACTTCCAATGCATGCCCTGCACGTGCAAATGGCCTTGCACACTCCCCGTGCACACCCTGCACATGCAAGCAGCCTTGCACAGCCTTGCACACTCCCTGTGCACACCCTGCAGCTGCAACCAGCCTTGCACACTCCCCGTGCACACGTGTTCATGTGCAACCTCCTTGCACAGCCCTGCACGCCCCCTGTGCACATCGTGCTCGGGCAAGTAGCCTTGCACAACCCCCGTGCACACGTGTGCATGTGCAACCACCTTGCACCGCCTTGCACGCTGCCTGTGCACATGCTGCAGGCGCAACCGGCCTTGCACGGTCTTGCACACTTCCGATGCACGCCCTGCACGTGCAAGCAGCCTTGCACAGCCTTGCACGCCCCCCCTGCACACGCTGCAGCTGCAACGAGCCTTGCACACTCCCCGTGCACATCCTGCTCGTGCAACGAGCCTTGCACGGCCCTGCACGGTGCACGGGGGGGGAGGGGGGTGCTGGTGGTGCTGCGGGACCTTGCAGCACCCTGCAGTTTTGGGGGGCCCCGTGCAATGCTGGGGAGGGCTGTGCATTTTGGGGGGGCTCCATGCATGTTGGGGGGCCCGTGCAATGCTGGGGGGGGGCTGTGCATTTTGGGGGGGCTCCATGCAGGGTTGGGGGGGCCCGTGCAATGCTGGGGGGGGCTGTGCATTTTGGGGGGGCTCCATGCAGGGTTGGGGGGCCCGTGCAATGCTGGGGGGGGGCTGTGCATTTTGGGGGGGCTCCATGCAATGTTGGGGGGCCCGTGCAATGCTGGGGGGGGCTGTGCATTTTGGGGGGGCTCCATGCAGGGTTGGGGGGCCCCGTGCAATGCTGGGGGGGGCTGTGCATTTTGGGGGGGCTCCATGCAATGTTGGGGGCCCGTGCATTTTGGGGGGGCTCCATGCAGGGTTGGGGGGCCCCGTGCAATGCTGGGGGGGGCTGTGCATTTTGGGGGGGGCTCCATGCAATGTTTGGGGGGCCCCGTGCAATGCTGGGGGGGGCTGTGCATTTGGGGGGGCTCCATGCAGGGTTGGGGGGGCCCGTGCAATGCTGGGGGGGGCTGTGCATTTTGGGGGGGCTCCATGCAGGGGTTGGGGGGCCCGTGCAATGCTGGGGGGGGGCTGTGCATTTTGGGGGGGGCTCCATGCAATGTTGGGGGGCCCGTGCAATGCTGGGGGGGGCTGTGCATTTTGGGGGGGCTCCATGCAGGGTTGGGGGGGCCCGTGCAATGCTGGGGGGGGCTGTGCATTTTGGGGGGGGCTCCATGCAATGTTGGGGGGCCCGTGCATTTTGGGGGGGCTCCATGCAGGGTTGGGGGGCCCCGTGCAATGCTGGGGGGGGGCTGTGCATTTGGGGGGGCTCCATGCAATGTTGGGGGGCCCGTGCATTTTGGGGGGGCTCCATGCAATGTTGGGGGGCCCCGTGCAATGCTGGGGGGGGCTGTGCATTTTGGGGGGCTCCATGCAATGTTGGGGGGCCCGTGCAAATGCTGGGCGGGGCTGTGCATTTTGGGGGGGCTCCATGCAGGGTTGGGGGGCCCGTGCAATGCTGGGGGGGGCTGTGCATTTTGGGGGGGCTCCATGCAATGTTGGGGGGCCCCGTGCAGTATTGGGGGGCCCCCATATAATGCCGGAAGGGGGGGAGCCTGTGCCCTTTGGGGGGGGTCCCCATGCAGTTTTGGGGGGCCCCGGGCGGGGGGGGGCACTAATGAGGGTGTGGGGAGGGGGTTGGGGGGACCCCCAGAACCTGGGGGGGCAGGGGGTGGCAAAAGGGGTGGCACGAGTGTGAGGCAAAAAGGGGGTGCAGGAATGGGGGTGCAGGGGGTTTTGGGGGGGTCTGGGGGGTTTTGGGGGGTGCAGGGGGGTGGGGGGGTGTAGGAAGGGTCGGGGGGTGCAGGGGAGATTTTGGGGGGGCCTGGGGGTTGCTGGGGGTGCAGGGGGTTTTGGGGGGGCCCGGGGGTTATGGGGGGGTGCAGAGGCGGTGCGGGGGTGCAGGAAGAGTCTGGGGGGTGCAGGGGGGTTTGGGGGGGGCCTGGGGTTTGCTGGGGGTGCAGAGGGGGGTGCGGGGGGGGTTGGGGGGGTGTAGGGAGGTTTCAAGGGGGTGCAGGAAGGGATGGGGGGGTGCAGGGGGGTTTGGGGGGGCCCGGGGGTTATGGGGGGGTGCAGAGGGCGTGCGGGGGGTGCAGTGGGTTGCAGGGAGGTTTCGGGGGGTGCAGGAAGGGTCTGCGGGGTGCGGGGGGGGGTTGGGGGGGCCTGGGGGTTGCTGGGGGTGCAGAGGGGTGTGCAGGGGGTTTTGGGGGGGCCCGGGGGTTGCCGGGGGTGCAGGGGGGGGTTGGGGGGTGCAGGGAGGGTCTGGGGGAGTGCAGGGGGGGTTTGGGGGGGCCCGGGGGGCTGCAGGGGGGCCCGGGGGGTTGCGGGGGATGCAAAGGTGGGGTGCAGAGGGTGCAGGGGGGGTTCGGGGGGTCCGGGGGGTGGGTGGGGGTGCAAAGGGGGTGCAGTGGGTTCCGGGGGGGTCCAGGGGGGGTTCCGGGGAGGTGCGGGGTGTCCGGGGGGCTGCGGGGGGTTCCGGGAGGTTCCGGGGGGGTGCGGGGGCTTCTGGGGGGGCTCCGGGGAGGTCCGGGGGGGGGTCCAGGGGGGTGCGGGGGGGTCCGGGGGGGGGTCCGGGTGGTTCCGGGGGGGTGCGGGGGCTTCTGGGGGGCTCCGGGGAGGTCCATGGGGGGTCCATGGGGGGTGCGGGGGTCCGGGGGGGTCCGGGAGGTTCCGGGGGGGTGCGGGGGCTTCTGGGGGGTTCCGTGGGGGTTCCGGGGGGGTGCGGGGGGTCCAGGGTGGGCCCGGGGGTTCCAGGAGGGTGCGGGGGGTCCATGGGGGGTCCATGGGGGGTGCGGGGGGTGCGGGCAGCGTCCGGCAGTGGCGCGGCGCCGGGCGGAGGCGAGCGGGGTGGGGGATGGGGTGGGGGGAGGGGGCTGCAGCCGGGCGGGGGGGGGGGCAGGAAGGGGAAAGGGGGGTCCAGGAAGGGGGGGGGGGCAGGAAGGAGCGGGGGGGGAGGAGGAGGAGGAGGAGGAGGAGGAGGAGGAGGAGGAGGAGGAGGAGGAGGAGGAGGGAGGAAGGCTGCGCGGCCGAGCAGGCGGGGGTGCGGGGTAGGCCATGGCGAGCGCGGGGGGCACCCATGGGTGGGGGGTGGGGGGGTGTGGGGGGGGGGGATGGGGGGGTGCACACGCGTGTGCGTGCACGGGAAGGGGGGGAGGGGCGGGGGGGGGGGGCGTGCTCACGCGTGCGCGTGCACCTGCTGCGGCGGCGGGCGGGGGCTGCGCGTGCACGTGGGGTGGGGGGGGCGGGGGTAGGGGGTGCGCGCGCGTGGGCGGGGATGGGGGTTTGCACACGCGTGTGCATGCGCGGGTGCGCGCAGGAGGGGGATGCACACGCATGTGCGTGCAGCGGTGGCGTTTGCACACGCGTGTGCGTGCAGGGGCACGTGCAGGACCAGCTTGCACACGCGTGTGCGTGCAGGGGCCGGGGTTGCACACACGTGTGCATGCACAGGTGCGTGCAGGGATGGAGTTGCACACGCGTGTTTGTGCGCACGTGGATACATGAGTGCAGCAGGCGCGCGTGCATTTCTGCTGGAGTAGGGTTGCACACACGTGTGAGTGTGCACAGGGCCGTGCACATGGATGCGCGCAGGGACGGGGTTGCACACGCGTGTGCACACACGTGGGGGTGCGCAGGGGCCAGGCATGCACGCGTCTGCACTCCCCCGTGCACATCTACAAGCACGAGGGTGCAAATGTGTGTGCGAGCGAGCAGGGGGTGCTTGTGCAGGG